>NC_031797.1:2184252-2219359 GCF_001522545.3 Parus major | reverse complement strand
CAACCCAGGAATTAATTTCTAGCAGGCAAGGGCTGCAAACCAGCTCTGATTCACGGCCCCTCTGATCTGTCTGGACCACAGTAATTTTAGAACTACATCATTGTTGGTAGTGCTTTATTCTTCCCTGGAAAAGCGGTAAAGCATTGGAATGGGGTGCCCAGGGAAGTGGTGGAGTCACCACTCCTGGAAGTGTTCAAAAGATGAGTGGGGGCCATGGTTTAGTGGGCATGGTGGGGTTCTGGATGGTCCTGGAGGTCCTTTCCAGCCTTAATGATCTGTGAGTTTTACAGAAGCTCCTTTTCCACTGCTCACAGCGAGGTGGAAGATTTACCAAACCCTTCACCTTGTTCATTCAGCTGGGTCCCAGCACCAGGAACCGAGCACTGGTTTCAGGCAGAGAACCTGGCTGTGGAGCCCCTCTGGTGGAGCAGGAGAGGAGGAGAGGAGCCTGTGGGTTACCTGCACGTTGGCGAAGTCCACGCGGTTGAGGTCGCTGAGCATCTGGTTGATCTGGGACGTGTTCTGCAGCACGGCGCGCGCCGCCTGCGCCAGGTGGTTGAGGGACGTGTACCTGCGCAGGGTCTGGGCAAAGGCACTCACCACCCCCACCTGCAACACAGCAGTGGGGCTGCAGGGCATGCTCTGCTCCCTGGCCAGCCCCACATGCACCAGCACGGGCAGCGCTGCAGCCACCGGCCCTGCAAGCGTTCAAAACACGCTTGGGACGAGTTCAGCGGTGGCCTGGGCGGTCCTGGGGGAGTGGTCGGACTCAAATCATCTTAAAAGTCATTCCCAACCTAATCCTTGTGCCAGGAACTCAGAACAACTCGGTCAGCCCTTGGGCACAGGTGGTTGTAAAACACGTTGAGGGCGCAGTGTGGTTGGTGAAGCAGCGGTGTCGCTTTGGGTGCTGCTCGCTTTGGGTTGGTTTGGAGGGAATAAAGGATTCTGACCTCTCCCATGACATCTCCCTGGTTGTGTGGGCCACACAATGCTCCACCAGGTACAACATACACTCATCATAAAGCAGTGGAAGGACCCAAACCTAAATAATTCTATCATTCCATTATTTATTGTCTTTAAGTTATCAGGTTCAGTTTCAGTATCAGAGCCAGGTCACGCTCTGCCTCCAGCAGAGACCAGTAAGGTGGGAAGAGGCAGCAAGAATCCCTGGCTTTAGGTGAGCAGGAGCCTTGGGGCAATGCCACTCACTCCTGTGCTTTCCAGGAGGACATTCCAAGGCTGGGATAACAGGGAATGATCCCTGGAGCACTCCAGAGCTCCAGGAGCGTTTGGACAGCGCTCTCAGGGATGCTCAGGGTGGGATTGTTGGGGGGTCTGGGCAGGGCCAGGGGCTGGTGATGACCCCTGTGGGTCCCTTCCCACTCAGGACATTCTGTGGCTCTGTGATTTTCTCCCACAAAGCTTTATCTGCAATTTCAGGACACAGGAATGGCTCCACCATCAGCTTCTGGCACAAAGGAATTTCCCCACCTGTCCTCCCTCTCCTGGCTGGTTTTGGTTCAGAATCCATCATTGCACCGTGCCAGGTGGCCAAACCCCAGCAGGAATTTCCAACCCCTGTGGAAAACTGCAAGATGGAGACACAGTCTGGGCCCACCTCTGCTCACCTTGGTCTGCACAACCTGTGGGGGGAATTCACTCATGGCATTCATCAGCCACCCCTCCAGACTCTTGGCAAAGTTCCGGATTGCCTGGGTCAGTGTGCCTGCAAAAGAAGGCTGCACGGTCAGAAAGGATGATCTGTAGCATTTTGGGGCACCACTTTCTAGCTTAGGACTGTTGGGATAGCCCAGCCCGTGGTCTGGTTAGCTGAGATGTCAACTCAGCACCAAGGAAATCAGCTGGGTTGATGCACTCAAATTATTCTTTGATGTTATTACTCAAATTCTTATTATTCATTTTCTTTTTCATTTTTTTTTTCATTTTTTCTTATTCTTACTCTTTCTCTTATCATTACTTTTATGACAAATGGACTTAATGATCTTAGAGGTGTTTTCCAACCTAAACATTTCTATGGTTTTTTTTATTATTATTTTCTTTTCTCCTTTTCTTATTCATGGACCTTCTGAGCATTTTCCAAGCATTAAAATTTGCTCTTCAAAGACACCCTTGTGTCCCAGCTTGTGACAACCCTCAGAGGGACATTTGGGAATCCAAATCAGAGAGAAAACCCTCAATACCCCATCATTCATCTCCCAAAAAATCCAAACTCCTAATTTCCAGGAGTGCAGTCAGGGACAGGAGCTGTTCAAACAAAGACACCCAAGGAACCACATCCCAAAGAGCTCCCATATCCAAACTGTGCTTTTTTCCTGGCCAAAATCAGATGTGATATAAAACACACCCCATTTAAAAGGGAGAGGAATTCCCAGGGGGTAAAATGCTGCAGGGGGAACCCTGCTCTTGCCATTATATTTGAGACAAACACCTCCAAGTGGGTTTTTATAGTTGAAATTTTCGTGGTAGCCAGAGTGAGACGGGACTCAGGTCCCTGGTGGGGCTGTGGGTACTCACTGGGAACTGGCCTGAGCACGTCAGGGATGAGGATCTCCACCAGAGCCTGGTACAGGATGTGGTCACAGCTCCTCATCCACTTGAGGATGGGCTCGTACTTGCACAGGGTGATCAGTTTGTCCTTTGGGAGGGTCCCTTCGGGTTCCTCCTCACTGCAGGAGAAGGAGGGGGAAGGAGACAGAGTTAGCAGCAGGTCTGCATTCAGTGCTTTCCCCTTCCCTCTGCATTTCTAACTCAAATTTTCAGCAGAAGAAAGATGCTTGTGTGCCTTGCAAAAGGAAATGTTTGACTGCTCGTGCAGGTTTAGTCCCTGCCAGCACCTCCCTGTCCTCGGGGCCAGAGCTCAGAGCAGTTTTCCCTCAAATCCACACTCTTGGTGCTTGGCCTGCCTTCCCCTCTTCCCTTTTTAACTCCACTGCCTCTCACACCCCCTGCTCGTGTGGGAACTGAGCTCCAGCACAGTCACTGCAGCCAGCAAAGGCTCAGCTGGCTCCTCCTCACAGCCCCAGCTCTTCCCAAAACCTTCCCACCTCTCTCCTCTGCTCTCACCCTCCTGAGCCCCAGCCCTGGGGACAAAAACCTTGTCCAGTGTAGGGGTAGATTAGCTGATATTGAGATATTTTCAAGGTGTTTAACACCTCCAAATGCTGAATGTTTTCAGAGGAAGGAGACTGAATGTTTGGATTGAATTTGTGGATGTATAAAGGCACAAGAAAGAGCAGAAACCTGAGTGCACTGCCAGAGCATCACAGCAGAGCTGCTCACCCACACATTATGCTGGGAACTGGGAATTTGGAAGGGTCTTTCCCCATGCATTGCATCAAAATCAGTAAAGCCAAGCCTTGAACGTGCTCTAAAGGGGAACTTTGAGCCTCAGCTTGCAGAATTTTAGTGCTGAGCTCCATGGGCATAACTCCTGGAGAACCCCACAAGGAAAAACAGATCATGAAACCTCTGAAGTACATCCATGTTCTGCATCTTCTCACACTTCCAGTGTGCCACTTCCTAATATTTGGGGTTTATATTTATATGTTTATATAAAGAAGGGGCAGGAGTGTGTTATTTACCTCTCTGGGTTACTGGCAGGGGTGGGAGAAGTGGGAGAGCCCTGCAGAAAAGCTGCCTCCAGATTCCCCTGTGTTCCTAGAAACAGCTCCTGGGGTGTTGCAATCTGCCTGGGAGCTGTTCCCTCAAGAAAATAAAATTTTTAAACCAAGCAAACACAGCTGCAGTGATTTCTTGCAGGAAAATATCCCCTGGGCAACATCTACAGGGCCATATTCTACAGATTGTTGAGGGTTTTTTGTCTATTACTCAATGTTTTACCATTTTTCTTCTGAATAGAAAACCTTTGTCTTTATAGCATCAGTAAGAGTGGACAGATTTGTGACAGAAATTTTAAGAAGAAACCTTCACTTTTTCAATTTTCTCTGTTTTCACTTATTTCCATTTCCCCTGGCAGCAGCTCCCAGTGCATAAAGGATGAGGAAGAGGCACAGCAACGAGCCAGGCAGGAGTGAGAAGATTAAAAGCAGCTTGGTTTGCAATGGTCTGCCTCAAAACATGAGGCACTGACAGGTCTGGGCAGCCAGGCAAGGCAGAGAGTCAGTCTGGATATCCCTAAAACCTCAGAGAATCCCTAAAATCGGAGCCAGAGGATGGCACTGATTCCTGGCAGGGCATCACCACCCTCTGAGCCCTTGGGAGAGCAGGATCCCCTCTTTGCTGCAGGAGGTGCAAGGGACACGGATGTCCAGCCTCAGGATGAGAGGAAACAGCCCCAGATCTCCCCAGGGGAGGGTTTAGATTGGATATGAGGGAAAATTTCTTCACTGAAAGAGTGGTCAGGCACTGGACCAGGCTGTGCAGGACAGTGGTGGTGTCACCATCCCTGGAAGAATCTAAAAACGTGTGGATGTGGCATTTGGGGACATGGCTGTGTGGTGACCATGGCAGTGCTGGGCTGATGGATGGACTCGATCATCTTGGAGGGCTTTTCCAACCTCAGTGACCCCACAGCTCTCTCATCAGAGCAGACACTGAGCTCTGAACTTTGCTTTCCAATATTAAACACTTCCAATGCTCTTTGTCACAGCTCTGCAGGGCAGAAAATCCTCCCAAATCCTCCAAATCACTCAAAAAGCCTAAAAACACCTCATGCACCTTCAAAAGAGATCTATCTGCAAGCAGAGGAGAGGGAAGGCTGGGGAGTACCTGGAAGGCAGAGCAGTGGGGCCATCACTAGGGGGTGCCTTGGGACTCCAGAAGGATTGCCACAGCTTCTCGATGTAGTGAAACTGGAGGTGCATCACGACATCCAGAGTGGCCTGACAGCAGAGAACACCACGGGCTCAGCGCTCAGCTCGAGTGCTGCCACTCACAGGAAAGAATTTACATGAAAAACAACGGAATTGGCACTGTTTTAGTAACCAACTGAACATGAAACAGGTCACACAGTGAAAAAAAAAATCGATATTTGAGTTGTAATTCCTGGCAAATGAAGCGTTGCTGATTATATTCCAGTTTTTCCTAAGAGTGGGATATGAGCTGGCCACGTGAGTGATGCCCCACATCAGGCAATAAATCAATTTCAATAATAATAATAATAATAAATCAACAAATAATCACCAAAGAATATTGCAAACAAGCACCTCACAGTGTCTCCTGTAGAGAACCTGCAGAGTTTTCACGTCGTTCAAGGTGAAACCTTCTTGTAAGAGGACGTTACCGAGATCAGGGGCTGGGAACTCAGGAAAGACATGGGTTACATCTGGGAAAAGAAATTGGGAAAGATGGAGAGGGTTAGGAAAGCTCAGAGTACAGGTGAGCACAAGGTGCTGCTCTCTTTTATGTTGTAGCTGGGATGAGACAGGAAAAGTGAGATAATTTAGTCCTTTCCCTGATTTGTGCTGTTAAACTGAGAAAAAACAACCACAGCCCAATGGATTCAGTGGGGGAAGGAAAATGTTTCCTTTCTGTTTGTAATAAAAGAAACAAGAAAACATTATCCTCATCTACCATCCATTTGAATTTCCCCAAAGCCTGGAAAATGTCTCTCTGGGATTTAAGGGGAATAGAATTGGGCAGCAGAGGTGTCAGGAGCTGGGATTTGTGATGGAGACACAGATCCAGAGGGTCTGTTCCACAAGAGAAGGTCAACAGGGATCATCTCCACTCAGATCCTCACTGCAGCCTTTGCAAGGAAGGGAATCTGTCCCCCCTCTGGCCAGGACCTCCACTCTTCAATGGAGTTTAGATAAAACCAGATGGATTAAAAATATACCATGAGGGACCCAACAAACCCATGGGCTCAAGGAAAATGCCTTCCTGGGGAGTCAGCAGATAAACTCAGCAAGTGGGACACTACAAAAACCTATACAACACATACTATATATAAAAATAGATATATCCCAAAAAATTAAATGCTGTAGCTTTATTAGGAAAGCAAACAAATGCACAACAGTCAGGACTTGCTGGATCAAACCTTCCCCTTAAAGGCCAAATCCCAGATGTGGAATAGCTCATCAGCAAAGGAGTCTCCTCACCTATGAACTGCTGGTGGTGCTGGCTCTGAGCAGCCACTGACTGCTCGGGTGTGGTGTGGGGGTTGCTGTTGGATGCACTCTCTGCCATCCCATCCATCTTCTGGGCTGCTCTGTACCTAAATTCCAGCAGAATTAGGATGGGTTAGGTCCACACAGACAGGAGAAAACACCTTACACTGATACATTTACATATTTACAGCACAGATCTGTGAGCTTGTGGGGTGTTTGGTATATGTTTGAGGCAAACGTGTTGAGGGCTGATCATTTATATTGTGGACTCAAATGGGGGGGAAATGAGAAGCTCCTTTTGAAAAGCCTCCCCAGGAATGAACAAAGGGGCTAAGAAGTTTGGTGATGCCAAAAAATCCAAAAAGAGAAGCAGAGCTGCAGTGGGCTCCAGAGCAGACTCTGTCTCAAGCACTGACTTTTGCATTTACTTTCTGTTTGGGAGCTGAAGAAATAAATTCTGCTACTTCTGCACTTCAGCAACAACCAGAAATGTCCATGCTTGCAGGAGGCAATTCCAAATCCCTTTCCACACTGGGTTTTATCTGTAAAATTACTCAGCCACATTTAACACCATTTAACTTGCACTGGAAAACATCCAAAACCCCCAAATCCACCCAAATCCAGCACAAGCCTCCAGGTCCTTCACATTGATTTGGCACCAACATCTCCATAGCTGAGATCCTAAAGCATTTTGGCTACAGGGAGGCTGTGAAAGGTGGCACACAGGGTGGGACATGGCACTGGCAAGGAGAATAGGCAGATAAATCCCTTTCCATGGAATTCCAGGAGAGTTTGGGTAGGAAAAGTCTTTTAAAGGCCATTTGGTCCCTGCAATGAGCAGGGAAATCTTCCACCAAAACAGCTCCAAATCTCATCCAGCTTGGCCGTGGATATTTCCAGGGATGGGGAATTACCTGGGATAACTTTTGGACCTTTCCACAGCTCTGGCTTGAGCTTCCCAAGTGGAGCCAAATCCCAGGGACCTGCTGATGATTTTGGGAAGGGCCTGGGAGCACCTACCTCTGCTTCTGGTGGATGGGCTGCTGCCTCATGGCCATGTACTGGGTGTCCTCCTGCAGGCGGTTCAGGGGCGACTCCGGCTTCAGGCGGATCCCGTAGTAGTGATATTTGGAATTTCCCCTGGAAATACCAACTGAAGTGGGTGGAAGGGGCATTGTGGCCTTGGGTGCTTGGACAATCCACCCCATCTCATGCAGCACACAGCTGCCAAGCGCTGTTGGAGTGGCTGAAGGGATGAACTAATGAATTGCCATCATCTCCCAGGAAATTTAAACCCACGTCTGGCCAAGTGCAGCGAAATCCACGCTAAAACCTGGCCAGGTTTGCTCCAAGCAGCCTGTGGTGACTGGGGAAGAGGGGAGGGAAATGCTACAATACAAAGTGTTGATCAACAGAGTGACTGAAAGAGCACAGGGCACACTTTGCTGTTTGATCAGGGTTTAGGGATTTGTTTTTTTCAATAAAAACGAGCCTCCATCTTTATCTAGACTTGGATAAAACGAGCCTGACTGAATGGCCCACTAGGAAAAGAAAAATGTCTTTTAGTTGCCAGCACTTCTGCAGCAGCAGCACCAGGCTTTGATGTGGTTTTATCCTTGGAACTGCTGGTTTTTGCAGGTTTTGTAAAAACTGAAAGCGCTCTCCAAGCACAGGGGGCTGGAATTCTTTCTCCTTTGCTGCTGTGGTGCTCCTTGGGGAGGATGTGATCCCACCACCCTGGAGAGAGATGTGTCAGCTGGAGTTTTTCCACCAAACTGGAATTTTTTGGTCCCAGTGGGAGCGAGGACAGTTCTGCAGCCATGGACACGTGGTGACAGTGTGTCCACCCTGGCTTTGGCACATTTGTCACCATAAATGGGTGAATTGAGTCCTCAGAGGGAGAAGAGACCAAGCCAGGGAAGCACCAACAGCACCTCCAGAGTAGGGAGGCTTTAAACTCCTTTTCTGTGTCACTAAAACTGGGACTGGAGGCACCTCAAATCCAAGGATGCTTCCCAATGGAAAATAAGAGAAATATAAAGAGGAGGATTTATCAAATTGGGTTCTTTTTTGGGGAGAATTTGCTCTTTTCAAGGGCCCAGTTGAATTTTTGGGTCTTTGTCACTGCACTAAAGGGTTTTTCACACACCCCATGTTCAGCCCTAAGTGATTTAAGTTTTTGCAAAGTAAATAACAGCTGCCTTTATAACCTAAAATTAAAATGAGTAAGAAAATAATGGGGGTCAGCTCTTTCCATATCAATTGAGCTTCACTGTCCCCTTCCCAGCCTGCAGATTTCCAATTTTCAGTGCAGGTTTCTTTTTTGGCTCACTTGTTTATTCTTTAATCCTTGCTGGGATTAAAGAATTTCTCTCCTCCAAGGAAATTTCTTCAGAACTCTTGCATTTGACCCAATCTAGAGAAACCCAGTGCTCCCCTGCTCTTCCTACAGCTGTCACCTCCACATTCCAGCTGTGGAATGCCCTGGTCACATCTGGTTTTGCTCATAATTAAAACCCCAGATATTTAAGCTTGAATTTTATTATAAAATTATCAACAATCAGAGCAATTGATTAATATAATAATATATTAATAATAATAATATACTGCCAGTTTTACAGGCAATATATTAGCCACTTTTTAAATATCATAGGTTGGGACAAAGTTCACACTCAGCTGTGAAGAAGCTTTGGATGCTCCCTTGAAGGACACAGCTGTAATTACAGGAGTTTATTTTTAAGTTACACTTTTCTGGTAACATCTTACAGATTTTTGACAGATTAGAAGAAAAAACCCTCTTGCAAGATTCAGCTTGATGCTTTGGGTATTTCAGAAATAAATCATTTATAACTTTACACCTTGTCTACACCAAAGCTGTGGGCACAGGGTCTGTCATGGTGGATCTTTACTGGGACCAAAGGGAGAAACGGCTTCAGTGACCCAGAATTTTGGGCTCTGCAGTGGAAATTGTGAGGATGAGTTGCCTCATCTTTGTCAAGCAATACAGAATCCCAGAATATCCTGAGCTGGATCCCCCAGGGATGATCAGTGCAGCCCCTGGCCCTGCCCAGACCCCCCAACAAGCCCACCCTGAGCATCCCTGAGAGCGCTGTCCAAACGCTCCTGGAGCTCTGGCAGCCTTGGGGCCGGGCCCATTCCCTGGGGAGCCTGGGCAGTGCCAGCAGCCTCGGGGGGAAGAACCTTGCCCTGAGATCCATCCCAAGCCCTGGCACAGCCCCAGCTGTTCCCTGGGCTAATGGCACCCTCATGGGATGAGATATGGCTTCACATAAAACACATTTTCCCAGCGCATCAGGACCGGTTGGTTCCACAGAGACACCTGAACCTTCTAAAGATGCTCAGGCAGCTCTGAGTGCAGCAGAAACGCTGCAGGAGGGCCGATTTTTGTTTGTTTAACTGCAGATTCCCACCAACCTGGTGCCCAGGCGCCGAGTCCTCAGCCCCATGAAGACGGAGCGGATGAGCTTCCCGAAGGACGCGGCGTTGACGGGGTCCAGTTTGTGCTCCTGGCAGTGCCGCAGGTAATGGTTGTACAGGGAGCTCCTGGGCAGGCTCACACCTTCTGCTGTCTCGTAGTTATCCAGCAGCCACTGCAGCTTCAGGCAGGGAAAATAAAGAACATGCAAGTCTAAAGAGGGCTGGCATGTCAGGCGGGGTCGGCGCTTAAACATCCGGATGGAGAAGTTGGACAGAACTGAATAATTAATTTATATGAGTTAAATCACGTTCATTTGTAATTTGTATAACTTTATGTTAGTTTATAGGATGGCAAAAGCATCCCCAGCCCAAAGAAAACCTGTCAGACTTTTCATTAAAAATCCTGCTGCCACCTCAGTGTCCACCTCGGGTTTGGATGAATTCCTGCAGAGCCAAAATAAAGCTGTAAAAACCTCACATTTTCCAAGGAAAAGAGATCTTGAGATATTGCCTAAGAGAAATAAATTTTAGGGGAAGCAAATTGATGCAAAGTCTTTATTAATTGGAAGATTGGCATGTCTGTAACAGCTCCCTTAACAATAAAATTAACGGTTGCCAAAGCAACCTTCAAATTCTGAGGGAATCCATCTACTTTGCAAAATTTACTGTCTGAACTTCTGACATGGCTGTTGATTAAAATTTGCAATTAATATAAATTATTTATACCGAGATAATCAGAAAGGGCAGGTCCAGCACACGGTGTCAGCACAGGAATTAAAATGCAAAGCCCCCAATCTCCTTTAATTGACTAAATGACTTCAGCATCAGTAAAACGAGTGTTGTAATAATTGAATTTTGTGAGGAACTGGATGTACACATGGACTAATATCAACAGGGTGGTTAAGAGCCCTTTCACTGTCATGAGGGATGTCTGGGATTAACATTTTCCAGGCTCCCCTCTCCCTCCAGATCTCCATCCCTGCACCAGGACCAGCTGAATTCCCGGCAGATCAGGGCAAAACAGACTTGGGCTGTGGATGCCAAATATCAGCCACAGCATCTCCATAAAACAGAGTCCAAGCACATGTGGGAACTGAGCATGGATTCAGTCTGGAAGTCAGTGGGACTTGACAAAGGCCTGATCTGCACTCAGACCCTCTCCACTCCCACCCCAGTGTCCCTCTCCTTTCTCCCATTTTCTCTTGGTGACACTCCAAGGTCCCAGTCCACCACAAGGCTGGAGTTTTACCTCAATAATTCTTTGAAAGACGACCTGAGCTGTGTGATGACATCTCTGGCAGCTCACTCCACTGAGCTCTTTTCAGTTTCTGTGTTTCATATCCCACTCTGCTCTCACACAGAGGCTTTGCAGCACCCTCAGTGTGTGTTCTGTGGGTCTCCTTCACACATCCAAATTTAAATTGCTGCTACACAAAGTCAGCTGCATCCAAAACCGTGCACTTTAAGCTCTACAATTAAAACTATTCCATTCAGCCTGGAGGAGAGAAGGCTCCAGGGAGAGCTCCGAGCCCCTTGCAGGGCCTAAAGGGGCTCCAGGAGAGCTGGAGAGGGACTGGGGACAAGGCCTGGAGGGACAGGACACAGGGAATGGCTCCCAGTGCCAGAGGGCAGGGCTGGATGGGATATTGGGAAGGAATTGTTGGCTGGGAGGGTGGGCAGGCCCTGGCACAGGGTGCCCAGAGCAGCTGGGGCTGCCCCTGGATCCCTGGCAGTGCCCAAGGCCAGGCTGGACGGGGCTTGGAGCAGCCTGGGATGGTGGAAGGTGTCCCTGCCATGGCAGGGGTGGAACAGGATGGGCTTTAAGGTCCCTTCCAACCCAAACCATTCCATGATTTGTTGGCTGGAGCTGATCCAAATCCAAGCACAAATTCCCATGACTGCACCCCTCAGCTCTGGTGGCCTTTGGAGCCACAGCTGCAAGAAAGAAAATCCTCCCAGCCACTTTTCCCTCTGTCCCGCTTTTCAGGAGCCTCCTCTCCTCCTCCCACCTTCCCCCAGTTCCACAACACCCAAGACACTCTGATCTCCCACAAAGATCCTTCTCCAAACCCCAAGAGATGGTTTGTTAATGATCCCTAACAATCCTTCCTGCTCCCATCTGCAGCACTGACACCCCTGGAAGCCCCAAAAGGATTTTTTGTGGCCCTGAGTCTCCCTCAGCCATTCAGTTCCCTCTAACCCCAGTGGTTTTGCCATAAAACACCAGCAGGAATTCAGTTTTTAAGTTGTCCACATTTATGTTAATTTTGGCCCATCCCCTATATTTAAAAGATTATTGCTTAAGATCCTTTCAAATTTTTAAACCAGGTATTTTATTTATCCTATGGAAGATACTGAATGTGCATCAGGTATTTATCTCCTAAATCTTAAGCCTTAAGCCTTAAAAAAAATACAAAAGTTTTGTATTACTATGGAAAATTCAGATACAGATAAACCCTCTCTCATTTAAATTTGATCCTGGGCATTTTTATTCTAATCCCTGATATTTCTAGAAGATTCCCTTCATCTCCCAGCTTCCTTTTCCTGCAAATGTCTTTTTATATTCCCTTAAACATTGCAGAGTTTCACAATATGAACTCCCACTATTGAATTAGAAATTTATTATGAAGCACACAAAAGAGCATGAAACAGAGATCTGTCAGAATATAAATAATTTCAAACGTGATTTTTTGCTCTTCCTTCAAAACTAATAACACATTGGGCACTTAAAATGAGAAAATTAAAAACTCTTTCCATTTGAATCTCTTACTCTGTTTGCTGTCTGAATTTTGTTCAGTTGTGACAATCAGATATTCCCCAGTTTATTTCTGTTTATGCCACAATCAGGTTCCAATAAAATCACTCTACAGCCAGATGCTGCTGTGGTTGTTGTAGGCAATACAGGGGAACATTTAATTTTCATTTCTACCTTAATTTTATTTCTGTCTGACTGTTTGGTTTCATTTGAAAAAACCACTCTGGCAAAAACCTCATTCTAGTTCTATCCAAGGGTAGAAAAAGCCACTCTTGGGGCTGGCTGAGAAAATAAAAAAACTTTTTTTTTTTTTTGAAGGTCCAGGTTTGGAGAAGTTTTCTTGTGGGAGCTTCTATGAAATATAAAACAGGGTTTTTTGACCCATTTGTGCGTCGTATTTAAGGTGTTTTTAGCTGGGACCATGAGCAGCAGGTTCCTACATTTCCACTCAGTCGAGCTCAGAGTCAGGACAGAGCCATTCACTCACAGGAAAGAATTCCAGAGGGGTTATTTTGTGTCTTTTGGTATTTCATTTTGCAGACAATGAGGAAAAATCACATTTTCTCCCTACTCCCACTTGTGCTGTTGATATCCCAGAGCCACAGGGCCTCAGGCATCCAACTCCTCCAACTTCAGGCTGTTGTGTACAAAAATCACAGTTAATTTTCTCTGAATTCTTTTCATCATCTGCAAACTCACAACTGGCAAAGAAATAATCCCCAGCCCCAGGGTCTCTGCCACACATTGACTTCATCAGAGCCATCCTGAGTCACTGGGGCTCAGCAGGAGCTGCACCTGCCCCACTGCTTATTTCAAGCACACTTAAATAACCTCTCAGGGAGGTTTTGAAGCCAAATTCAGTTAGCAAGCTCCATTTCATATTGATTTTAGTTAAATTATGTGAAAAATTTCCTCTGGACTGAGATACCTTTAATTGTCCTCTTATTTTTTTCTTTTTAAAACCCCAAAGATTCCTGGCATGAACCATCTATCTGCTGATGGTAACAAAATAAACCTCATTATCCCAAGAACATTTTCCAAAATGCCAAATTTTAAACAAGGCACAGAAAACAATGAAGAACTCTGCAACCTTAAGCCTCAGAGCAATTAAATCCCAACTAAGTGGAATCATCTCATTTTCTCTCGCTTTTGCCAGGCTGGAATTCGCTTTGAGCCGTGACAAACTGCAGTCACCTGCTGCTGACACTGCTGTGTGCCAGCCATGGGGAATTTGGGATGGGTAATGCTCTCCCTGCCCTGCTGGTTTTGTTTTTGCCATGAAGAGGTGGGAACTGGAACATCCTGGAGAGCAGAAAGGTTTTGTAGCACAGCAGGAGCTGGGGAAGGTTCAGTGCTGGAGGTCACTGGGATGTCCCACACCTGCACTGGGAGCAGCTCTGGCCACTGCAGTCTCCAGGTGCTGGCTGCTCCATCCCTGGAGCATCCAAGGCTGGCTTGGACAGAGCTCTGAGCACCCTGCTCTGGTGGAAGATGTCTCTGCCCACGGCAGGAGGTTGGAATTAAATGAGCTTTGAGGTCCTTTCCAACCCAAACCGTCCTGGTCCAGCCTCCTGCTCCAGTCAGGGCTCACTGCCATGGGGCTCAGGTCCCTCACTCCAGCCCAGTGCCTCACTCAGATGAACCTAAAGGAACTGCAGAGCCTCCCTGGGCAATGGCACTGGAGCTCCTCCAGCTCTGGAACTGCCTGATCTGGAGCTGTGTCCCCTTCAGGCTCTGCTCATCCCTCTTTTTATTCCCACATGTCCCCAGACACCTCCCTGTGCCCTGGGAGGGCCGAGCAGGGACATTGGGGACACCAAGGACCCTGCAGGGCTCCTCAGCTCAGGCTCTGTGCCCTGCTGGGGGAATGGACCTGTACCTTGTGCCTGGAGCAGCACCTTCAGAGGGACCAGCTGAGGGTGGATGTGCTCAGGAAGGAGTTTGTTCGCTCCAGACTTTGTAAGAGCACTTAAATCTTAAGCCAGACTATGAACCATGACCCAGAACCAGGGACATCAGGTTCTGCACTTCTGCCCTGCAAGACAAGGGTGGGGAAGGTCTGATCAGGGGCTGGATGACCCCCACTCCATCCTGCACAGCTTGTGGTCAGTAAAATCTCTTTTCTACCTTTTGCTTTCTTTCCTCTGCCCTTTTCCTGATTTTTTTTTCCCAAACCTTGTCCTTGATGAACAAGAAAAACCCTGCAGAGCAACACAATCCTTGTGCAGCACTTCAGGAGGCACAGCCTGGGGTGGGAGGGATGCAGGGAGCTGCTCACAACAGGGACTGCCTGATCCTGCAGGTTTGTGTTTCCCCAACTACAACCAAACCTTCACCAAACTGAAATAAGGATTGAGCTCCCCCAGGAGCCCTGGCCTGGAGTTTGAAATCAGCTGAAGAGAATCAGACTCCTTTTGTTGTCTCAGGCTATTTATCCATGGTGAAGAAGCCAAAGTTTTGGGTTTATTTTTTTTTTGCAGACCCTAAGAATGACAACAAACCAGCCCCCAAACACAGAGGAAATCTGTTAGAAGAGAGAAGCAGCACATTTGCACTGGGATTTATGGATGCAGAACATGCTTGAGCTTAATCCAAACACAGGGAAACCAAAGCAAGTCCAGGGACTCCAACATGACCTGGATCAACCCAAATCTCCCCCAAGCACGTGCTCACCCCTCAGTGATGTAAAACCAAGATGTAAAGGCCCAGCAGAACAGTGGGAATATCACACAAAGCAGGGAAATCGTTGGCAGAGTGCGGAGAGAGAGGCCAGCACATGGATTTAGCACAGCATTGTGACAGGAATGGCCTTCCTGAGGCACAGAGAGAGGTAAAAAAGGCATTCACAGGCTTTTGGTGTGTGCTGGCTGAGGGGAATCTGTCACAACTCACATCCAGTCGTGGCTGTGGGTTTACAAGTCATTTTCCAGCCATTTTTCAGTTCCAGTGAAAGGAAAAGAACTTCCTCAAATGTGTTTATCTGATTGCCAGCAATTTCCATTGCAAGGCAGATGAAATAAATAAACACAGGGCAGAGGCAGTTAACAGACTCCAGAGCATCTCAGCAGCAAACATTTTCATGTGGCACTTTTTGCAGACTCTTTTTCCTTGGGAATGGGCTGTTTTGGGCAGCACAGCTCAATCACAGGCTGCTTTTGAGTGACTTGTGCTGTTGAATAAACCAAAGAAAGAATTCTCCTACCAAAGCAGGGGGAAAAGGTTGTAAATTCTGATTGTAACTTACATGGCTGTTGAGCAAACTGCTTTTGTGTGATGTAATCCCTTCATTTTTTTGTAGGTTTTCAATCGCCATTTCAAGCTAAAATCAAATGTGCGCAGGAGAGAGAGAAAAAAAAAAAAAAGGAAAAAGAAAGGAAATCAGATAGTTAGCAACAGCCAGGATTATTGTTTCTTTATTAATATTTGAATGATTAATGCTTTATATCAACAAGCTTGTGAAAAAGAGACAAACAGATGAGCACAGTTGGTGTGGATGGAGCTGCAGAGGCGTTACTGGGACATGCAAATGGACACACAGCAGGAATCCCCACGAGGGTGACACAGCAAGGCCAGGGGGGGCTTCTCTTCCACTAAAAGTGCTGCCTATTTATAAAAAAAAGCAATTTTCCTCCTCTTTTTCCTTTCCTGCTGAGAGCAAACCAACGGCAGACAGATCCAGTGCAGCAGCAGAGTAGCCAGGCCTTCCAAGGAGAGCTGGCAGTCATCACTTGGTTACTGTCACCTCTTCACATTTTGTCAAAAAAACCTAAAAAATTCAATAAAACTGGGCTGAAAGGAGAGTGCATGAACTGGGATGGATGAAGGCTCTCTGATGCTGAGGGCTGCAAAGGGAAGGGGGGAGGAGCCAGGTTTCAGCTGAGTTCTCCCCCAGAAGCCAGGATGGAACATTTGGTGCTACCTGAGCTCGTTTCTATTGATGTCAGAGGAGCTGAGGTGAGGCCTTCTGGCTCCTGAGGAGCTCCCTCACTCCCTGCCTGGCTCCTGCTCCACATCAGCCCAGCTGTGGCTGCTGCCTTGTGCCTCAGTCCTCTCCTGAACCCTTCTTGTCTTCTCCATTCTGCTACTGAGGCAGAACCTGGGAATCTCCTTCAGCAGATGGCTGCTGCTCCCAAAGCTCCAGTGCTCCCCTACAAGCTTTTTGCAAGAAAAAAAAATCCCCAAACCTCTTAAAGCCCCACATTAGAGCCTGGCAGGAGCAGAACCTGCTGTTTGTCTGCAGCAGATGTTGTTAAAGGCTGTATCTGTGCCCTGGCAGTGCACACAGAGCTCTGCTGCCTCTGTCCTCATTTAACACCTCTGTGGGCACAGCCACAAAGCATCTGCAGATGATCTGTCCATGGCCTGCTGCCCACACTCACAGCCTGCACTGACTCACCCCATGGTGGAGATTAAAGCTGAGATCCAGCCAGCCCCTGACAAAGCCAGGCTGTGTCCCAGGAGGGTGGCAGAGAACAGACCAGGCCTGGCTTCTGAAGGGACATCCAGCTGTGAAGGTGACACTCCAGCTCCAGCACACGCCCCTTGGTTTCCACCCCAAAGTGGAGCCACTTCTCGAGGTGTTCTCACAGAACTGAGTCTCAGGTTAGTGGTGTTTCTGAGAACTGCCTCACGCCGTGAGGGACCACGAGGAACCAAAGCCTGAGTGCTGACACAGCCTTCAGGAAATGAGTCAGACTTAGAGGGAGACCCAATTTCCTTCCTCTGCTCAGGGGCTCTTGGAGCAGCAGCTCTGAGGCAAGCACAGAAATGCTGCCTGGCCTTTTGCTGTTGGCAGCTGTCCCATCCAAAAGGACACCCAGCATATCTGCAGTAAAAAATATTACGGGGGAAAGACTAAAAGCTCTCGAGCAGCCCTGCAGGAAGGTGAAGAGCTTTGAGGAGCCACTCATGGGAGGTCTCAAGGATTTCCTCTCTTGGTCCAGACTGATTTAGGTGCAGATTAATAGTGCTGTGTTGGCACAGATATTGAATGGAACTGTGCTGTTTCAGCCCATCTGATGGAGCAGAACATTGGAATTCCAGCAGGTAGAGAAGGTTTCTAAAGAGGTTTCTGAAGTATCTGAAGATTTTTCTTTAGTGCACACAGATTTCACCAAGCATCTCTCAACCTCCTGGGGCAGCTCTTGGAGCACTGCTAATCCTGAAATTCTCCCTTGTTTCCATCCTCCTCTGGGATGCTCTCCTTGGTCTTGGGGTCTCTTCCCCAAGCCCTCAACACCTCCAATCCCTCTCCTTCCCACTGCTGACCACTCTGATGTCCATCCCCAAGGCCACTGCAAACACTTTGGCTTCTCTGGCTCCATCTGCTCAAGCTCTGCTTTCCTTTCCTCCCACAGAGCTCCCAGTCCTGCCCCACCACGTTTTGCCAGGACTACCAGAGCCCCTCTGGTCTCTTTAACACCAGAATTCCCAGTCTCTGTTTAGGCTGGAGGTTAAAACAGAAAATAATGTTCCTGCCCATGGATTTGATTCAAATTGCTCTCCTTAAGCCACCCATCCTTTCTTGTGGCTGTCCCTGGATCCCTGGCAGTGCCCAAGGCCAGGCTGGACGGGGCTTGGAGCAGCCTGGGATGGTGGAAGGTGTCCCTGCCATGGCAGGGGTGGATCTGGATGAGCTTTAAGGGCCCAAACCAAATGACTCCACGATTAAGTGAAATTCCAGGCAGTCAAGGCTCTGCTCCATCCCCCTGAGACCCCGGTCTGTGCTGCAAGGATTGAAAACCACACACAGACACAGCCCTGGACTGCCTGCCAGGCTCTTTTCCACCTTTTCCAGCCCTTCCTCAGATATTTTGTGTTAAAATACCTTCAGAAAGCTCATTCCTACATGCAACAGAGTGGATTTATCTCAGATGTATTTCCATAAAGGTTGCTTTCTAAATTTTTTTTTTTTTTCTGAACAGCCTTATCTCATGTAATAACCACCAACTAAATCCATTCGTGGGATATTTCTACTGACATATTTTCCACTTGGGCTTTTATATTGTGCTCATCACTATGGAAATGACAAAAAACCCCAAACAACAGAAAAAAAAAACCCAAATCCCCCAAAAATCCACGAGTAAAGTTGTGCAGTTTTGTAAGATGCAGTCCCACACAGGTGATGCTTCCAAATAATAACTTTGAGCAAAACCCAAACGATCCAGTGCTAACTTTTAACTGTGGATAGTTAAAACACACACACACACACAATTGTCACCCAAGTAAAGAACCTCAGCATCTGACATTTTCTGTTCCACTCAAACTAAGGAATTTTGCCCTATGTCTACCCAAGGCAGAGCACATTTACTGCAGGATCAAAGTGACCTTTCAAGGCACAAAGATTCAAAAAAACACAAAGTCTATATCCTAAAACTCAGTGGGAAAAGAAAGTACAACATAACAGGCCAGATTTACAAGAATTCTCAGTAGCAACAGCTCCTGTTTTTCTCCCTAGTGATGCTGCTCACATTTGAAATTCTGGCTACATACCCTGAATTACACCTACATTAGTATTTATATTTATATATGAATGCATAAACACACAGAAGTCTGCAGAGGGAGGTGAGCAGTGTCCCATGAAATGAGCTCCAGGCACTCCTGGAAGCTGCTGAGGGCTGGGAGATTCCCAAATCAAAGCCCTGGTGCTTCTCCCTGCAAAAAGGCTGATTTGGGTGAAGGGCTGTAAGCCCTCAGTCCCACAGCTTCCAGCACCAGCTGAGCTTCCAGCACCTTCCACCTCAGCTGGAGGGACGCATTTTAAAGAAATCAGAACTTTAAACCATTTCTGTTTGATCAGTATTACCCCTAAGAGACATTTTCTAAACATGTGGCAAGGACAGAATACACAATGGTGTAGGACATATAAACACAAAGGCTTTTTGATCACTGTGCACTTGGCATGATCAGCTTGACACAACTTGTGTGCTAATTATTCACTGGGTAAAGGAAGGATTTCTCAGGTCTCTTCATAATTGAAGATATATTTCAATATTTTGGGTGAGAGGAATGATGGATTTGTCTTTACAAACAAGCTGAGGGTCTGCTGGTAAATAAAACTAGCACTGAGAGATAAAAGAAACAATGGGAAGGATTCCACTGATTGATGAATGGAAAAAAAAGTGGATTAATTTTCCTGACGTGGCTAAGCATGCGTGAGATGTTTCACTTATTAGAAAACATAAATAAAGACAAATCTTTAAAAGCCAAAATAATTTTGCTTGAGGAGTGAAAAAAAAAAACCAAACCAAATCAAATGCTTCATAAACATTTGAATGATTAATGCTTTCTCTTCTCTAATCTTTTCTAATGCTGCATAATTTCAGTGATCTGCTGAGCGAGAGGGACAGTCCAACCCAAAAACAAGTGCGGTACACCAGTGTCTATTCTCTCCCTTGCACTCATGGCAGGTTACAGACATATACAGTGATAATGACAGGTCAGTTTTATTTTCTGAAGGCTTTTCAGTTCCCTTTGGAATCATTGCTGGCCCCCGAGCTGCGCTGCCTGCAGGGCTACATACCGTTGCTGGAGAGGAGCGTGAGGTGTGTGACAGAGAATGTCTAGAGTTCTCCAGCCCCCCATGAATGAGATAGGCTCCCGAGCCGGAGAGGATCTGACTTCCCCCAATGTCCATGGTGATGCCCACCATGTTGTGAGAGGGAATGGCTGTAGGAGAGGATGCCGCTGTAGTCACCTGAGCTCCACCTCCTCCCTGCGCTTCGAAATAGGGCGCGGCGCTGGCGGGAGCGTAAATCTGCGCCTCGCTGCTGTAGGAGTAGGCGGCTCGTCTGTGCAGGGGAAAAAAGGGGGACATGGAGAGGAGCTGGAAGAGGGAATCCCGTGTTTGACAGCTCCTGAAAGCTGGGGAAGTGTCAGAAAAACCCCTCAGGTATTGGTGGGGTTTGCGCTGTTGGAATCTGTGCCGGGATCAATCGGCCCCGCAGCACAAGCTCACGGCGAGGGCAGAGCCTGGAGCTCTTGTAAAACTGGGGTGAGGAAGGACAAAAAGAGGCACAAAATGGGGCACAGCAGAGAGGAGGAAGAGGAAATTCTAGGGTGGAGATGCCCTGGCACAGCTGTGGCTGGAAGTGTCCAAGGCCAGGTTGGATAAGGCTTGGAGCAGCCTGGGATAGCAGAAGGTGTCGGAAGGAGATGCTTTAAGGTCTTTTCCACTTCAAGCCATGCTGGGACTCCTTGACTCTATAAAATCTTCCAACACCTCCTTTTTCCTCTAAAAGTTCCACTCCTAAAGCTGCCCATGCCACCACACAAAGTGCCTGGCACAGGGGAACAGCAGCTCCTTTCCTGAACAGGATTCCCTGGAGAAACAATCCCCCCATGAGGACAACACCCCCAGGGCTGGAGTCTGGCTGAAACCACCCTCACACCCAACAGAACACCTGAAACAGCTCCTCCTCTTCCTCTTCCCACTGTGGGGCTGCCTGGGGCTGGGAAGGGCAGGGAGGTGGGAGGGGGACAGCTCAGAGAGGCTCTTACATGGTTCCATTGGTATAAACAGCTTCTCCTCCTTCCACATACTGCACCTGGGCTGGATAAACGTGCTGCACGGTCTGCACCTGCAACAGGCAGCAAAAAGTCAGGGATTGCTCAGGAAACACTGGTTAAACTGCACAGCTCCAACCTTACCCTGACACTCAGGCTTTCTTCTTTAAAAAAAAGGGGAAAAAAAACCCCAAAACAAAACAAAACTCCTGCCCCTCCTCCCCTCCATGCTTAGGAATCCCAAAGGAGGTTTTTATTTCCAAAGGTCAAGTTAAAATAGATAAGTAAGTGGTTGCTCCATGAGCAGTGGAAACAATGGAGCTGGGTTTCCTCTGGACACGTGTCTTGGGGTGACTAATAGGGGTGAGCTCATTCTGCAGCCTTTCCTTCAGAGGGGAGCCTGACAGTGTCCAACTGCACCCCAGCCCCCTTTTATTCCTCTGGGAGGGATGGAGTTGCCCTCTGACAATTTTTTTCCCCCTGAAATGGAGCAACCAAATGAAAAATCACTAAAGGAAAAAAAATTAAGAAGGTCAGACTCGCTGTCCACATGGAGCAGCACCACATATCCCTGGTTTCTTAGGAAACAAGCCCTGGAAAAGGCAAAGTTCAAATAAATAAAAACACTTGCAGGGCTCTCTGGCACCAAACCTTTCTATGGAGCCACGTGCAGTCGTAAATTTGTTTAATTAAAAAAAACCCAAACATTTAGCCTCTAAAGAAAGATCTTTACCAAAGGAGATTGCTTTTAATTTAACTTTGATTTAATAAATGCTTTAAAATTGAAGTTGAAAGCATCCATCAAATCTTCAAATACATGAAAGACAACTGCTACAGCAAAGGTTCTTCCTAAACTTCAAATATCTCGAGAGTCTCTTTTGTCATGATTCTAAGAAAGGAGAGAGCTGGAGAAAGTGATCCCAGCTCTCTGACTGCCCACAACTCTTTAATTAAGATTTTTCTAGATCTGGCACAGCTCCAAAGTCCCCAGAGTGTTCATTACCTGTTGTGGAACCTGCTGGACTCTGGGAACAGAGATTTGCTGCATCTGCGCCCCTTTGGGAGCGGAGCCTGTGGCTTGGACCAAAACCCTCTGCAAGGAGAAGATACAGGAAGAGACAATTTCAGAACATATCACAGGTGAGCCAGGTGCTCTTTTCCAAAATTTCATGGCCAGCTTGCCTCTGCAAGCAGCAGTGGCATCCTGTAATTAATGTCACCCTCCATGGGCTGCACCAGCCTGAACTCAGCCCCCTGAATCTGGGCAAAGCTGCCTCCACACTTTCTGACAGGAATCATCTTTAAACCTCCACAAAAGGACACAACAGTTCATTGATAAGTTCAGCTAGATAAGAATCACTCCTCACACATCCACATTTGGCTGCAAGGTTCCTTCTCTGTTAAACCCAACCACACTCTGCCTCCTGCAACAAGAAATCCCACCAAGCTTCTGCCAGCAGCGAAGCTCAGGTGGTTCTGCTTCTCCCTGCAGTGCCACCAAGGGCACAGGGATGTTTGGTGGTGTTTTTGATGTTTTGTGGTGGTGGCTCTGTCGCTTCCATCATCCCTGTCCTTCACTCCACTTTTGGTCTGAGGTTGTCAACACATCTCAGTGTGCTCAGCACCTTCAGACCCAGCAAAAGAAATGTGGGCATGTGGTGGATGGAAAGAAAGGATTGACTGGGAACACAGCCAAGCATCTCCATGGCCTTTTAAACCTTCTCCAAGCAGACACATCCTCTGTGCTTGGAGGCTTTAAAAACCCCCAGGAGTTTGGGCCGACAGATCAAAGAGCCAGAAAACAATCCCAGAAACAACCCTGATAATTACTGGCTACCTTATACATGGGTATTTATGATTTTTAGCCCTCCCAACATATCCATGTAACAACCAGAAACCCAGTTTGAGCAGAATTACAGGTTTGTGACAATTGCCCAGACCTGCAGGCAGCTGCTCCATCCACAGTCCCCAGGCTGCATTCCCTGCAGATCCCACACTCATATCTGCCATCACCTGGCCTGTTTTCCCTCCACAAGGGGCTGTCACCACTGCAGGATGGGGACACCACGAGCCCTTTTTGAAGTCAGGCCTTGGCAGTGCCACCAACATCAAAGACTCTTTCCTTTCTCCTACTTTTTTTCCCCATTTTCTGGCATTGTTTTTGCCAAATGCCACATCCCTGGCCAGGCTGCCCAGCTCAGCTCCTCGCTGCCTCCAGGTGCTCTGCTAACACCTTCCAGCCAAAATAAGGATGATTCCTATTTCCAACCTGGGAGGTGAGGCCATCCTGCCCAAACAGCCTCTGCTCACACAGAAAGGGGCACTGGTGCTCAACAACCCCGAGGGCTCCAGCCTCCCACCATTCCTGCTGCCAACAGTTCATTCCCAGTGTTTTCCTTGTCCTGCTGGTGGGAAGGGATGGCTCTGGATGCTCCTCCTCTTCAGCACTCTTCCACCATCCCCCAGATTTTCCTCAATCCACGGTGTTCCACTCGGTGCTCCGTGGCACAGGCAAAAGCTGGATGGGTGATTTCATAACCCAAAGGATTTCCAGCCTTTGTTCACAGCCAAATCCACATCACTGATCCCAGGGACACGTGGCACTGCTGGTCACTGCTGTCCCCATCCCTGCCACACCAGCAGGGAATGCTCCCCGTGGATGGGAAGGCTGGGAGGTGACAGCAGCGCTCTGGATCGCCCGATGGGAATGTCCATGGCTCCTGGAGAGCTGAATATTCCTTCTGATTCCTGATCTTTAATCGTTCCTTTTCATCAGCATCCAATGGCAGCTGCTGCTGCTCACTTGGGAGTTGGAGAAGGATGAAGCTGAGTTACACCCACCCATCCCCTTATCCCTCCAGCTTCCTGTGACAGAAATTTCTTTTTGAAGTTCCCCAAAAGGCATAAAAAAGGAACAAAAAGGAACCAGTTTCACTTAACCCTTCCTGTTTTGCACTGGGTGGTTCCCGTTCATCACTTAAAGCCATCACTTGTCTCCTGCTGGGCCTCCCAAATGCAGCATATTCATGGACATTAATCAGAAATCCCTCCTTTGCAAATTAAAACGTTGGGATCTGCCTACCCAAGGAAGAGACCATGGAATCATGGAATGGTTTGGGTTGGGAGGGACCTTACAGGTCACCCAGTGCCACACCTGGACACCTTCCACCATCCCAGGCTACTCCAAACCCCGTCCAGCCTGGCCTTGGGCACTGCCAGGGATCCAGGGACAGCCACAGCTGGCTGGGAAATCCACTCCAGGCTCTCCCCACCCTCCCAGGGAGGAATTCCTTCCCAATATCCCATCTACATTCCACTTTTTCAGTGGGGAGCCATTCCCTGTGTCCTGTCCCTCCAGGCCTTGTCCCCAGTCCCTCTCCAGCTCTCCTGGAGCCCCTTTAGGCCCTGCAAGGGGCTCTGAGCTCTCCCTGGAGCCTTCTCTTCTCCAGGTGAGCACCCCCAGCTCTCCCAGCCTGGCTCCAGCCCTTGGAGCAGCTCTGTGGTCTCCTCTGCACCAGCTCAGCCCTGTCCATGCCCTTCTGAGGACCCAAACCTGTCCCCAGCAGTGCAGGGGGAGGCCAGGAGGGCAGAGCAGAGGGGGGAATCCCTTCCCTGACCTGCAGCTCCTCAGAGGATGCAGCTCTGGCTCCTGCACCCTCCCCAGCACCAGCTCTGCCCTCAGCTCTCCCCATCCCTGGAGCCTTTCAGGACTGCTCCCTCTTCCCCTGCTTTTACTGACAACAACAGGAAATTCATCCAAAGCAAACACCCAGCTGGCACAAAGTGACTCCCTTGGGGACCTGAATTAAACCCCAACCCCCAAATCCCCCCAGGGGGATCGGGAGGGCTGAAACCCACAGGGCCTTCACACCCAACCCAACAACAGGTTATCCCCGCTACCTCAACGAGCTAAAAACCCTCTCCCAGCTCTCAAAACCCGGGATTAAAACCCCATCTGGCAGGGAAAGCAGGGCTCTTCTCCATGGAAACAGCATCCCCAGCTGTGCATGCGTTACCTGCTGCGAGGCTGGCACCGGCTGCACCACCGGGGCCTGGGCTGAGGCCGACGTGTGAAGCGCCACGGACGCTGCTGGGTCTGATCCACCCTCAGGACTCTGCATGCTCACTGCTGGGGACAGCACAGGGACATCAGTGGGGACAGCACAGCACAGCCACACACCCCCCAAAAAACCCCTTTAAACCACGGGGAAAATCCCAGTGGAAAATCCGGAGGGAAGAGCTGGGTTGGGAGGCAGCTCCCGTCCTACACGCGGGACTCTTTTTAGTCCTGGAGCTAATTTTAATGCAGAATTCTATTAAGGAAAAAGAAAGTTGCACAATTGTTTCAGTGAGAGGAGAGGGAAGGAACAGAAAATGCACTTCTATATTTAACCGAAAAGTGGCGTTGGAAAATTATTGTGTCACAGTGAGCATCACACATGATCGGGAAGAATAGGGGCAGATTTTTAAAATAAAATTTATCCCCCTCTGTCTCATCACGTTTAACTACTGCAAAAAAGCTTTTCATCAAACCTAAGCCCATGCCTGGAATTTAGAGCTAAGATTTCACTGGCAAAGCGGGGTGGTCAGCTTGGGTTTATAACCAGAAATAATCAAGGATGAAGAGCGCGTGAACAATAATTCAGATAATTTTATAAATAATTTTAGAGCCTCCAAAGCAGCATCTCCACCCTCCCATCCCTGCCCTTGCCCCAAAATCCCACCAAGGTCCCAAACATTGCCCTCCACTGCCACAGAACCCTGCAGAGCTGAGCCATCCTCAAATCCCTGAGTCCCAGCTCTCCCTCCTGGCACTGTCCCAGCCCCTGGGGACACCGAGGGATGCTGAGATGCACACAGTGGCATTTGGAGAGCTTTTTTGGGCTGGGGGAGTCTTTTTCCCCCTCCATTTCTTGTTGGTTTCTTGTGAAACTTCCTGCTTAATGAACTATTTTAGGAGGGTTTCTGTTGTAACTTTAAAAGGTTAAAAACATCCAGATTTTGGGCAGTGTCATTTCTGCTTTCTTGGCCTTGCTGCTGAGCCTCCAAACACATTATGATGGTTTTTGTTTTATTTCCCTTCTCCCATCAGTATTTAAACTTTTCCCTCAACTTTGGGCAGGTTAAGAGGAAAAAGGAAAAATGAGAAGCTGAAGGACACTGGACCTGCTCATTTGTGTTCAAAAGAAACACAAGGGGGATGTGAAATTACAGAATTTACATGTTTATTCCTTCAGCCACTGACAAAACCCCTCAAATAATAAAATTCTCCAAAAATCAGGTTTTAAAACTTTTTTTTTCCCTCAATACTCCATACTCCCATTAACAAATTACAATTACTCTCCCAACCTTCCTAGAACCCCAGAGCTTGCAAACAATTTTTCTCATTGAAAAAGTAGATATAAATATTATTTTATATAAATATAAAAGAAGCCACAGAGTCACAGCTACCAGATTAATCCAACAAGCCAGAAACAAGGGAAATTAAATCAATATTTATTCCTGTGTCCTCCCCAGGCCCCTCAAGCTGCCCTCAGCACCCCCATCCCTGCAGCTCTGCTATATAAAGGCAGCACCTGCCTCTCCCCATCACTGCCCCTGGGTTTTAGCCAAAACCTCCCTGTGAGAAGATTCCAGTTGCAACAGCACCGTGGGACCAGGAAAATAATAATTCTCCCATTAAATGAGGGGAAACAGCTCCTTGCCTGCTCCAGCCCCAAATTATTTGCAATTAAACACTCGGCCAGCACTGCTGGGTTTGGAATGTTCAGGTGGAGATGCTCAGGCAGGAGAGGGGGGAAATTTTACCACATCTTCTCCCCCAGCTTTTCCAGAAGTGTTCATTGTCTGTCCCTTGTGCCCAGGGCTATGGTTTGCAGCTTTCCAGGGTTTTGTGATTATGCATGGTGAGGTTATAGAAGAGAGGTGGGTGAGTTGATAAAGATATTTTAATTATTGATTAATGGCTCTGGCAGGGTCAGCTCCTGGCATTTTAGGTCTACAAAAGGTCTCCTTTAAAGTGTAGCTACAATCAGAAAACACTTGGAAAAGATGGAGTTGGACTTTGATGATCCTTGTGGGTCTCTGCCAACCCAGAATATTCAATTCTATGATTCAAATCACCAACAACTCATCTTTGCTGATACATTTTGTCTTCTGCTTTCCCTCAGTGACCAGAAGAGAGCAGAGATGTGGGCAGGGTAGAAGGTGAATTGTCTGCTGCCAAAATAAATCCCCAGTGTGATTTTGAGTTTTGCTCTGGCAGTGATGACAGCCAGGCCAGACACAAAGGCTCCAAGGAAATCTGCAGATGGCACTTCCAGACAAGGTAGACAGACAGAGAAATCCTGGACTGCCAAGCCACACGTACAGGACTTGTTATTATTTTATCTATCAGTGCAACATCCTGGAGAAAGAATAATTCACTTCTCATTAAAGCCATCCTGCACTTCCTGAGAGCTGGATTCGGATCTGTGTGTGCCATCTGCTCTGGTTAATTTGTGCTGATGGAAAGCTGACAGCACACACAGAATTCCTGAGCTCCCAGAAAGCAGCACAAGGTGCTGCAGAGCCCTGCTGATGCCCTGGAAGCTCGGCTGGCACCTGAGCCAAGGCTCCAGAGGGTGGGGAAAGCCTTGGCTTCCAAGGACGAGAGGAAATGTGGCACCCAAAGGCTTGCTCTTTCCTCTTCCACCTCAGTTTTATTTTTTAAGAACAGGTCACATAAATCAGAGGTGGGACTGGCATGGCCTAGGTTTTCATGGGGTATTTAGGTCTGGTATTTCCATCATAGATTGGTTTGGGTTGGAAGGGACCTTAAAGCTCATCCGACTGCACCCCTGCCATGGCAGGGACACCTCCCACTGTCCCAGGCTGATCCAAGCCCCGTCCAGCCTGGCCCTGGACACTTCCAGGGATCCAGGGGCAGTTCCTGTCTCAAGCTCCTCATTATTCCAGGCTCAGGAGCTGTCCTGGAGCTCCCTCAGCCTCGTGCAGCGTCCTCTGCCACATCCCTGAAGCAAACACCCACGGAAGGGCTCCCTGCTCCCCTCCCTGCCCACTTTTCACCTCTCACAGGGAAGTTTTACAGTGTTCTTCATCATCTTCTCAGCAGAAACTCTCTGGCTGTGGGCCTGTGCTTCCCTGCTTCCCACAGAGCTAAGGTTTGCTTCTTCCTCTTAGATCTGGCTGAAGGCAGAGAGGTTTATCCCACCTGTAGCTCTCTCACAGAAGGGAATGACAGAAGCCATTAAAAGATGTCTCGTGGTCTCTGACAGCCTGGCAGTCCCTGGGACTGTGGAGTTTGCAAACTGAGAAGTTAATTAATAATCAACAAAGCTGCTGGTGGGTCACAGAGAGGATCAGCAGCAGCCACAGGTGATAGTCTCAGTTCCAGGGCTCCTTACTGGGTGAAGAAGAGCAAAAAAAACCCCAAGTTATTGTGGAGAAATGAGCAGATGGACCTGACCATGCCAAAGGAATAAAATCGTGGTGAGAATCCCAGAATGGTTTAGGTATAAAGGGACTTTAAAGCTCATCTTGTTCCAATCCCCTGCCATGGCAGGGACACCTTCCACCATCCCAGGCTGCTCCAAGCCCCGTCCAGCCTGGCCTTGGGCACTGCCAGGGATCCAGGGGCAGCCCCAGCTGCTCTGGGCACCCTGTGCCAGGGCCTGCCCACCCTGCCAGCCAACAATTCCTTTTTAATTTCTAATTTCTAATCTAAATCTACCCCCTTTCACCTTAAAGCCATTCCCCTTGTTCTATCACTGCATGACTTTATAAAAAGTCCCTCTCCAGCTCTTTCATAGGCACCTTTTGGACACTAAAAAGCTGCAACAAGTTCTCCTTCCAGTGGATTTATTCAACACATTGGCATTTTAGAGAGAGACAGATTTAAAGTCCTGGTTGCTCAACGTGGTTGGTGATGTCACAGGGGCCAGCAGGGCCCTGGAAGGCATCACAGACATCTGGATTCCAGGTTTCATCATCACTGAATGAATCAGGCAGATAACCAGGCTGCTGCCTCTGGAAACCTTCTGTTTACACACAGCTATCTGGGTATCCAAGCAAACAGCAGGGTCAGGAAAGGAAATTCAGGAGAAAAAACAAAACAAAACACCAACCCTAATAACTCCTGGGTGCTATTTCTGGTCCTGCCACCAGCTCTCTCCGTGACCTTGAACAGGATGCTTCCCTTTCCCTGTGCTTCAACTCTCCCACTCCTAAAAAAGCCACAAATACTCCCCTAGGCAAGGTGTTTTTTAAGCACTGGTCTCTGAGGGTTGTCAGAGCCTGAATGCCTTTCAGAAAGACAAGGAGTAACTGTACAAGCCTTGAGGGCTGATAAAAACTCGGGTTGTCACCGTTTCATTCATAAGGCACCTTGGCTCCATGTAAATGGCCTTGCCTTTGTTAATCTCTCCTGCCT
The DNA here is from genome assembly GCF_001522545.3 of Parus major. Taxonomy (NCBI): domain Eukaryota; kingdom Metazoa; phylum Chordata; class Aves; order Passeriformes; family Paridae; genus Parus; species Parus major. The sequence continues at coordinate 2,190,138 of NC_031797.1, read as the reverse complement.
AAAGCAGCTCCAGAATGCTGGGAAAACAGAGATAAGAGAAACATTTCAAAATATTTTCTATGTTCAGATTTGCAGGGGGAGTGGGGGGAAAGGAGGAGGCAGCAGGGGGAGATCACAGGGAGAATCCTTCAAGTGCTGAGGAGGGGATGGAGCAGCATCCCCTGCACCCCAAAAGAGTCTGGGCAGGGAGGGGCTGATGCCAGAGCTGCCCTGGGCTCAGGGAAATGCTTGGTTTTCCAGGGAAATGCTTGGTTTTCCAGGGAAATGTTTGTTTTTCCAGGGAAATGCTTGGGTTTTGTGTCTTTGGTGATTTGGTCCTCGCTCTGCAGCACACGTGGCAGCAGCAGCCATCCATCCCAGGCAGATCCAAACTCCAAATTAAAGGGGATTTAAAACCTTCCTTAGGCCCAGGGTCGCTCCTGATGTAATTGTGGCCATCCTACTTTTTGTTTTTATTCTACAGGACATGGATACAACTCCCTCTCCACCTTATTTTTATTTTTTAAGAGCAGATCACGTAAAGCAGAGGTGACACTGGCCCAGCCTTGGTTCTCATGGGGTATTCAGGTCTTGTATTTACATATCTTTATTTCTTTAAGGTGCAAATGTAAAACCTGTGAGCTACCCTACAGCAGCAGCCAACTCAGAAAATCATGGAATATGGAATGTTTTGGGTGGGAAGGGACCTTAAAGCTCATCTTGTTCCAATCCCCTGCCATGGCAGGGACACCTTCCACCATCCCAGGCTGCTCCAAGCCCCGTCCAGCCTGGCCTTGGGCACTGCCAGGGATCCAGGGGCAGCCCCAGCTGCTCTGGGCACCCTGTGCCAGGGCCTCCCCACCCTCCCAGGCAGGAATTTCCTCTCTACAGAATCAAACATGTCTATTAGTGCTGCTTTCAAAACATTAAAATTGTTGCTGTTCCAGTGAATCACTTGCTCATTTAAAGAAAAAAACAGATCATGAACTATTTTATTTAATTTGCTTTTCAAAGCTTACTTGGTTGGTCATCCTTTGATCTTATTTAAACTTTTCAAATTCCTTTATTACATCCTTTTATTTCTGGCAGGACTTTTGAAATATAATATAATACTGGGATATAAATGAGGGAAAGGGAAATATCCTCAGTGAGTTTTTTGTTAGTTTTAAGAACAATCAATTATTTGACCTCTGGGATAAAGTTGCTTTTTATAGCTACTTATATTAATACTTACATTTCAATTTCAATGATATATTTAAACCAGTAAACCTTGCTGGGTGTTATTACCTCCATGGGTAAGAAATCCACTGCCCCTGTCCTTGCCATTCATAAATGGGCTTAACAACTTCTTCTCAAAAGGGATTTAAATGTGGAACATAAAAATCCGACAGCAAAATGACTGCCTGGAGGTACAGGAAATGTTAAATCAGATTTTTGATGCCTGAAGGATGTATTTATAGAATCATTTCAGCTGGAAAAGACCTTTAAGATCACCGAGTCCAACCATCATCACTGCCAAGTTCACCATGAAGCTCCACAGCTTTTATTTCAAATTAAGACCTAAAGGTGGGAAAAGTTTATTTTTCCAGGTGAAGCTGCTCTAATGATGCTGGGCTTTTTATTTCTGGTGTTCTTCAAATGCCAACAGCCTTGGCTGTGCAGGTGAACCCTGAATTCCTCATCATCACCTGTGCAGGCTGTCAGACACTTCCTGTTGTGAGAATTGAAAATAAATCTGCAGCTAAAATCTCTCCAGACACAGGAGAGAGACAAGCTCAGCTACAGCAAGATTTGTATTTATTGGACTTGATTTTAGAGGTCTTTTCCAACCTTAAAAATTCCATGGTAGAGCTAAAAGCATTGCATGCACCAGAACTGCAGGAAACCTGGAGGTGGATGGGACAGCCACTGTCATTTTACACAGGAAAATTCACCTTAAATTAATACAGCAAATAACCTTTGTTCATCTTTAATATTATCAGGAATTAATGAGGTTTAGTGCAGCCAACAGCCTCAGCTGGCACAGTTTGTGCTCCACGTTTTCCCTCTGCTGAACGGATCTCAGGCTGAGCAGGGGGTGAATTACCCAGGGAATCTCATCCAATCCCATTTCCATATGCAAGTTCATGATACAGCTATGAATTTTTAATAAAAAATCTCCTGATATCTGTTATTCTACTGAAAATAATGGGAAGGCTGCAGTTTAAATTAATAAAAAAATAAAAATTAAACTATTTCTCCTTCACAACACTGATCTGCAAGGAATAAAACTGAAATCTAGGTTTTTCCTTGTTTTTCAGTTGATTTTGTGCATTTTTTTTGCATGCTTTGAAGGGAAAGCTTACATTTAAAAAATAGTTATTTGGTTATTGGAACTTTTATTCAGGTTTAGTTGGCTTGGAGCTTAGATAAATGGGAAAACCAGAACAGCAATAACAGAATGCAGGAGAAATAAAAATGCTTTTTAACCATCATGTTCTAGATGGGCTCTAAATGGAATTTTCTCCCCTGACTGCAGAAAAAGGAACCAGGGAATTTACATTTAATGGTTTCACTACTGAGAATTCTCAACACTCTCAAAACAGACTGAAAATAATAAAAGTAATGGAAGGAATGGCTGATTTTGATTATTTTCTAGCAGATGCAAGTATCCATCTACTTCATCCACCACACTCTAGGCCACAGTTATTTTACTAAAGAAAACTTTCTTAAATATTTTCCATTTCATTCAACATTTCTGGCTCAGTCTGGATGTAATAACTTGCCCTGAAAAGGCATTGGTTGTGCTTGAAGCAGGGCACAGAAAGGAAGTGTTTCATTCTTTGGAAGAAGGAACCAGTTTTATTTGATGTGAATGAAAATGGATTGAGTGACTTCTCCCTCCTCTGAAGCAAATATTTGTGTTAAAGCCAGCCTGGCTCCTGCCTCACACACATCCTTCATCCCTGCTGCTCGTGTCTCCAAAGCATCAGACCTCCAGGGAATAACAGGCGTTCCCCCTGAAATTCCAATCAGGAAAACACTAATTTCATTTTTTCCATCTCCCAAAAAAGCTCCCAAGGTGGAGGGAGCAGCACACAGCTCCCAGACAAGACCATGAGGGGCTCCCATCTCTTCATCCTCTTTGGAAAAACACAATTCCAGCTCCATCAGATGGGAAATCAAAAGAAACATTTTGCTTTTGGTGGCTGAGCCAAGGAGAGCCTGCTCTGCCCAGAATTCCCATTTGGGAATTATCTTTTCCTCAGACCTCGCAGGGATGCTGAGAGAACAAAGCTCCCACCTGGGCTGTGGGCAGTGGGTGCAGCTCAAGGTGTTTGGACTTTGCCTGTTCAGCCCAATCCCTGCCCCTGGTGTTTGTGCAGCTGCCAGCTGTGACATTCCCTGGGCTTGGGACAGCAACTGGGAACAGAATTCCTGGGATTTGAACTGCTCTGAAAGCCCTGGGAGAGCAACAGGGAACAGAATTCCTGGGATTTGAACTGCTCTGAAAGCCCTGGGAGATGAGCTGCTGCTCTGGCTCTGAGAGGGAGACAGGAAATCTCACAGAATCATGGAATGGTTTGGGTTGGAAGGGACCTTAAAGCCCATCCCATCCCACCCCTGCCATGGCAGGGACACCTTCCACCATCCCAGGCTGCTCCAAGCCCCGTCCAGCCTGGCCTTGGGCACTGCCAGGGATCCAGGGGCAGCCCCAGCTGCTCTGGGCACCCTGTGCCAGGGCCTGCCCACCCTGCCAGNGGCTGCTCCAAGCCCCGTCCAGCCTGGCCTTGGGCACTGCCAGGGATCCAGGGGCAGCCCCAGCTGCTCTGGGCACCCTGTGCCAGGGCCTGCCCACCCTCCCAGCCAACAATTCCTTCCCAATATCCCATCCAGCCCTGCCCTCTGGCACTGGGAGCCATTCCCTGTGTCCTGTCCCTCCTGTTCCTGATGAAGAGCCCCTCTCCAGTTTCCTTGCCAGCCCTTTCAGATCCTGGAAGGATTTGGGAGCAGGTTAAGACCAGACAGAGCCTTGGCTCATCCCAACCTTGACCTCCAGCACCAGAACTCTCCATCCCACGTGGAGGTGACACCGAGCCACCCCCAGAGCCTGGGACAGGACCAGGACAGTGCCCAGAGCCCCCACAGCACCAACCCTGGGGTCCTGTCCCATCCCAAGGGTGGAGCAGCACCCACCTCTCACAGGCAGCCCCTCCTCACCCAGCAGGGCATGGGGAGAGCTTTGGGACATCCCTGACACAGAGGACAGTCCTTGTCCCCTCCCAGGCACCTGCACCAGCTCACCCACAGTGTCCTGCACCACGTGTCAGAACCTTTCCCCTTTGGGAAGTGCAGGGGAATGCAAGTGGGAAGCAAACATGCCAAGGAACTTGAAAAGAAGAGACACTGCCTCAAAATTTTATAAACAAGAGAAGGCACCAGACCTTGCCACTGATTAGGTTAAATTAATTTAAAACAGAAGCAAACACTGCTTGTCTGTGAGCTCCAGTTACCTGGAAACACAGATAAACCCAAAACACACTTTTCAAGGGCAGCAGGCACTATAGCTGGGGTTGGGTATTTTTTTCAGAAACCTGGTCCTCATGGAAAAATACAAATTTGGAAATAGCTTTTATTAGCAAGTTAATAATATACTGAAATACAAATATACACTCAGTCTTTAATTAGATTTCACAGAATTAAGAGCAGTAATATATATACACACACATAACTGTTGTGTAACAGCCACTCACTAATCTCTGCTGTTTCTTTAAAAGTAACTTTGAGGACAAAAAAGAGTCAGGAATGGATCTGTGCTGGCCCTGTAATTTGGAGTTTCCTTAAGAGCCAGATGGAGTTGAAGAGCAGAAGCCACAACAGTTTAGAGGTTGCTAGCAAAATCCAAATCCCACATGCAGGAATCTCAGACATGAACAGGGACAAAGTATTGTTGGGAATATCCTTCCCATATAAAAACCTGTCCTGTTTTCTTTTGGGTTAATAACCCGAGCATCAAAAGCCAGGATTGGATTTGTTCAGGTCTGAGAGTGTCCCTGTTCCTGCCCTGCTGCTCTTCACTCTCAGGACCCAACAGAGAATCCTGGAATGTCCTGAGCTGGGAGGGACCCCCAGGGATGATCAGTGCAGCCCCTGGCCCTGCCCAGACCCCCCAACAAGCCCACCCTGAGCATCCCTGAGAGCGCTGTCCAAACGCTCCTGGAGCTCTGGCAGCCTTGGGGCCGGGCCCATTCCCTGGGGAGCCTGGGCAGTGCCAGCAGCCTCGGGGGGAAGAACCTTGCCCTGAGATCCATCCCAAGCCCTGGCACAGCCCCAGCCCTTCCTGGGGCTCTCACAGACTCACCTGCACCACTCACAGCTGTTTATTGGTAAGAAAAGTCCAAGAGATTCCAGATTTTTAGTGCAGCATTACCCTGTCAACAAGTTGAACTCCTTATTTCTTTCCTATGAACCACCTAAACCTGGACTTCAGAAAAGTTTTGCTACAGTGATGGCAAATGTTAGGTAAGAAACAATATCTGAGTATCTGCTGAGCAGTGAGGATGCTTTCACATCTGGAAGGAGGAATTAAAAAGTCACACTCCATGTCCAGGCTGTAACAAACACATCGGTGCTATCTGGTGAAAACAGCACAAGTTCTGGGCTTGAATTGATTGTTTCCCATATTTTTAATTATGTGCACTCTAGGGATTTCCCAGGGCTGGGATTCAGTGGGGGAAATACAAATTCTGAAAATATAAATATTCTGAAATAAAATCCCAGAATGGTTTGGGCTGGAAGGATCTTAAAGCCCATCCAGTGTCACCCCTGCCATGGCAGGGACACCTCCCACCATCCCAGGCTGCTCCAAGCCCCGTCCAGCCTGGCCTTGGGCACTGCCAGGGATCCAGGGGCAGCCCCAGCTGCTCT
>NC_031797.1:2173556-2183119 GCF_001522545.3 Parus major | reverse complement strand
TGCAGGATTCCATAGGGAACTGCAGGATTCCATAGATAACTGCAGTATTCCATAGGGAATTGCAGTATTCCATAGGGAATTGCAGTATTCCATAGGGAACTGCAGTATTCCATAGGGAATTGCAGGATTCCATAGGGAACTGCAGGATTCCATAGGGAATTGCAGGATTCCATAGGGAATTGCAGGATTCCATGGGGATGTGGAGCAGCAGCAGCAGTTTCCAGGCAGCACAGCAGGAGCTGCTGCCAGCACAGCCCAGGGTGTTGCTGTTTGTTCACACAGCAGCGCTCAGCGCTGTGCAGCCTCACAAAGTGAAGCAGGAGAAGCAACAAACACAAACTGGGGCTGTTGGGAGAAGAGATGTCTCCGATTTTACAGCATCTCCAGGAGATCCCACCATGGGGTGGACCCTGGGATGAACTTTGGGAGGCAGAAGAGGAGGAGGAAGAGGAGGAGGAAGAGGAGGAGGTTGCAGGTTGTCCCAGCTCAGCACAGGGAGCATTGTCCTGACCAGGAACTGGTGTATCTGGGGAAGAACCACCACAAAAATCTGAGCTCTGCTCCTGCACTCCACAAAAAATTCAGCCAGGGAGAAGAGACCTAGAGAAGGACTTTGGACAAGGGGGAATGACTTCAAACTGTCAGAGGGCTGGGTTAGAGGGGATATTGGGAAGGGATTCTTCCCTGGGAGGGTGGTGAGGGGCTGGGATGGGATTCCCAGAGAAGCTGTGGCTGTCCCTGGATCCCTGGAACTGTCCAAGCATTGGGCTTGGAGCAGCCTGGGATGGTGGAAGGTGTCCCTGCCCATGGCAGGGGGTGGCACTGGGTGGGCTTTAAGGACCTTTCCAGCCCAAACCATCCACGATTCTGTGATCTCCAGCCACTCCTCAGTCACACGGGGTGGCCCAAAATGAAACTCCCAGCAGTTCTTCAGCCACTCCATCCCGTGTCCAGTGCACATTTCAGTGAGTACACGGACACCAGCAATTCCTTCCCCACCATTGCACTGCTCCAGTGAGGAGGAGGAAGGAGCTGGGGATTCTTCTGTGTGAATTTAAGGTTCATGAAGCTGCTGGTGACTGGCACAGATTCCAGGACTAAACAAGACCCCAAATAGAAGATAGAAACTATCTAGAGACAGGCAATTCTCCCTGGAAAGGCAAAGAGGAGGCTGCTGTAGATGTCCTAGAAACGCAGTTTGGGAATATGGATTTGAATGTTCTGCACTTGGAGAGCAGCACTGGTGGAATTTTGGTGAGGACAGCAGGAAGATAAACTGTATCCTACAGGAATGGGAGGAGATAGAAGCTTCCAAAGCTCTCCACTGCTCCAGCAGCTCCCATTGTCCCAAAGAAAGAGAACTGACTGCTACACAACTGGAATTACCCAAGTGAGATCGTTTAGCCAGGCAATAAATTCCTGTGGGCAGTGTTTTTGGCCTGGAGAACAAGAGGGTGGCTCTGTGATGGACAGCTCACCCCTCACAGTGACCTTTCTGTCTGTGCTCTGGCTGGACAGGGGCTCTGATGACCCCAAAACCCACCTCATCCACCCTCCCACCATCCCTAAAACCACCTCATCCCACCATCCCTGAAACTCAACTCATCCCACCATCCCCAAATCCCACCTCATCCCACCATCCCCAAATCCCACCTCATCCCACCATCCCTAAAACCACCTCATCTCACCCTCCCTGAAACTCAACTCGCCTCACCATCCCCAAATCCCACCTCATCCCACCCTCCCTAAACTCAACTCACCCCACCATCCCCAAATCCCACCCCATCCCACCATCCCCAAATCCCACCCCATTCCACCCTCCCCACTGCAGGCTGGCTCAGTGCAGAGGCTCCTGAAGGACCAGGACGAGTGGGGAAGGTTAAAACCCTTTAGAACCACAAACTGCAGGGGGTGGGGGGAGAAACCTCTGCCGATTCCGAGACCCCTCGGGGTGGGTTCTGGGGACCCCACGTGGAGCAGCCAAACCTCCCAAACGCCCGGAGGAGGGCGAGGAAGGCGCGGAAGGCGGGGAGGATGTGGGGGAGGCTGCGATGTTTGGGGAGCAGCAGCGGTTGCCAGGGGTGACGCGGTCCCCTCCCGGTCCCCTCCCGTTGCCAGGCGACGCGAGCAGCGTTTCCCAAACCAAACATCCCCATCCCTCTCCCGCCTCACGAAATATGTCAGCGGGTATTTTCAGGAGCCCGGGGAAGGCAGGATGGACAAATAACGCCTTTGCCATGGTAACTGCGAGGGGGGAGCCCCGCGGGCGCCGCGGCGCCTTTGTTTTGCTTTGGTTTTATTTTATTGAATTGTTATTTCAGAATAAAACGGATTAGCGGGGCTGGGGGAGCGCTCGTCAAAGGAGATGCTCAGGAGAGAAATCTTTTTGTTGGGTTGGGGTTGTTTAAAAAATAATGTTAAGGAATGAAGCTTTTTTTTTTTTGGAGCTGGGAGTAAACTACTCGTGGTGTTTCTGCACCCCCAAACACACACGAGTCCCTCAGAAAGTCCTTCTTCAATTTATTGGGTTTTTTTTTCCCCTCCACCTATTTTAGATCCCTCAAAGTTTTCCCTTTTTTAGATCCCTTTCCAGCAGGGTTTACCTTACTCAAAACAGGTTTGCTTTTCTTGATGGTGGCTGTGAATCCAGGCAAAGGCAGCCTGGCTGGGAAATGAGCTTTTGGGAGAGGGGTGTGTGTGTGGTTTTGGAGTGTCCTTTGGTTTGATGAAGAGGAGAAATTAATCAAAAGGATATTTTCTTCTAGTGCCATGAACATGGAAAGCTGATTTAAATCCTCCACATCGATTTTTTTTACATTAAAATTTGAGGCAATTAATCATAAACAAAAATGTAGAGACACTCGGAGGATTTTAAGGGAGAGTTTGCTTTGGGGAAACAAAGAATAGAGAAAGGCTTTTGTTGGGCTGGTGGAAACATCATTGTCCTGGGTGCTGTGGTCTGATCTAGCACATAAAAGTTCTGCTGTGCTTGCTGATCATCAGTGAGGCCACAGAGTGTGGCCACAGCTTCCCACAGGCACATCTGGGGCAGAATTTGTCTCTCCAGCTTTTCAATCTAAGCTTAGGCTGTGGCATCACTTCACCTTGGCAGGGATCAGTGAAAGCTCTGCTGATTTCCAGGTCTGGGTGCTTTCAGTGCTTCCTTTGGTGTTTCTCCAGGTGTTTTTAGAATCACTAAGTTTGGAAAAGAGCCCCAGGATAAAGCCCAGCCTTGGACAGAATGCACAGTCCCCAGGGCTCTGCACAAACTTGGACTGAGGCATTCACTTCTCATGTCACAAAAAGCTGGAATTGCTCATCCACTGGATGAAAAAATAAAAGTCACAATCCTGAGCATGTTTTAAATAAAATCTTCCAAAATTTTGGTTCTTTGTTTAAGGATTTTTTTTTTCCCTCAGCTATTGCTGACCCAGTCCCCAAACTACTCCATGATCTTTTAGCATTTATCTCCCTCTCTCAGGAACTGCCCTGCACGAGAAGAATAAACCCAGAAATATTCTAAAGGAGGCAAATAATCTTTTGCTGGAGATGTTCAGAGCAGCATTCAACAGAGAGCAGCTACTTATGGAAGCAACTTAAAAATAACAACTGGAAATGAAAAAGAATTTGAAGACTCTCCCTGGCAAAAGGATAACACAGACAGCACCTGCAGCTCCCTGAGGTGATCTGAGAGCATTTACCCTCATTAATGAAAAAGTCAATCAAACCAAGCTCATTCAACCCTTGCCCATCCCACCACTGCTTTAAGGCCAACTTCAGCACTGCAGCCTCCAAACTGTGAAAATGGTTAAAAGATGCTTCAGCACTGTGACATTTGGCCAAGTGAAGGACCTCAAAAGAGAATTCTGGTCATGACAGCAGCAAAGGTGGACGTGACCAAGCTCCTGACAGCTCTGCTCTCACTCAAAGCCCAGCCTGTAAAACCAGCCCAAACTCCCTGTCCAGACCCCCTTGCTCCTTACACCACAATTCCTACAGGGATATCTCTGCTGGCACTGACCCAAGAGCCATCAGCTCCTCTCAGAGTGTAAAAGAGACCAGCTGCCCTCAAAGACCCGCTAGATTTATTCCAAATTAAATCCAGGATGCTTCTTGCTTCATTCCTTTCTCCTAAGTGCCCTTTTCTCTGCTTTAATATGCTCAAAATTACTGCTGGGATGAGGAAAACACATTAAAATTAAGAGTTCACACCTCTCAAGTGTGGATGGCAGTGGAGGTTTTAGGATTCCAGTTGCTGGAGTCCTGTAACTCCCACAAGTGCCTGACAAGGAAAAGGGTTTCCAGATTTCCAACTTTTTACTGGAAAAAAAAAAAACCATAAAAAAACTCAAGAGAAGAACACAATTTCAGAAAATCACTATTTAAACTGTCAGCCTTCCTTATATTTATCTCCTGCTGGGTTTTAACCCAACCTTATACTTTGGGGAATTTCTGGTCTCGTGGGGGAAGTTTATTTGCACTCAGAGCAGCTCAACCTCCCTCCCCTCCCTCCTTTTTTTTTTTTTTTTTCCAAAAGTTTCTTTCTACTTCTGCTTTTCAGAAGCTGAAATGAACTTCTTGCAGGAAGGAAGCAATGCAAGGAGTGTTAAGTGTGACTGCAGGAGCTATTTCCAGTCTCTACAGCATTTACTGAGCAGTATATTGAAGAGGCCATGAAATGCTAATGATCTCCAGACTGCCAGAGATACTGTCCTAAATAGAAGGAAAAAAAATCTCTTTGAGAAATGATTTTTTTATTTTTTTTTTGCCTATTCCATCTCTAGAAAAACCACACAAAACTTTAACACCTCCCTTTGGCTAAAGCTCTCCAAGTTACACTTGAAAAAAAAAAAAAAAAAACTGAAAAGGAAAACCAGATGGGGGTGGGGGAGTGGATAGAGATGATCCAGAGCTAAAATATCCATTAGTGGTAAATTCCACCATCTCCTCCCCCATCCTAAAAAAAAAAAACAAACCAAAAAAACACCAAACTGGGCTGCATGGGTCAGATTCCACCCTCAGACCAAGGAAGCAGCTCCAAACACATTCACTCAGCCCTTTTTTATTCTCTTGCTTGTCTAAGTGGCTGCTAGGCAACCCCAGCAGCATCGCTGCTCATATGCATTAAGTATTAACTATTATTTCATTCCTTCCCCCCTTTCCACAAAAAGGCAGCAACCTCAATCCGTGGCAGATAATTCATTTCCCAAAAGGGAATGCTGGCTGAAGGAAGCTGGGAATGGAGCTGGGAAAGGGGTGGATATTTCCAGTTTAGTTCCAGGATGGGATGCATCCAGCACCCTGCACTGCTGGAGCTGTCCTTAGGGGATGAAAAACTCATTTTTGGTACAGTGTGAGATGCAGCTGCTGCAAGCCAAGCTCTGGAGGGAACTGCAGTGCTGCCCACACAGGGAGCCAAAAATTCTGGTGTTGGTTTGGTGAAGCACCCCCACTGCTGCAGCCCTTGTGTTCCTCTGGAGGTGGGAATTCTCCTGGGGGAATAAACCCTGATTTTGCCAGAGATGGACAGCAGGAAGGATGCTGCTGCCCTGCCCAAGGGAGGATTTGAGACATAATTCAAAGATTTCTGCTCCCCTCCCTCTGAGAGCCAGTTCTGGGAGCAGCATCCCCATCTTCCAGCCATTCCAGTGGCTGTTTTGTCTGAAGAAATAAACATCAAAATTGGGATGGGACAGAAGAAGACAGGAGCTGGTGGTGTTTAGAAATGGCTGGGATACTTCAGCTCAGCAGAGAAATTCAGTGATGTATCGAGCTCCCCTCAGGCTGGTCCCTAACTTTGGTGACACTCCTGGACCATTACCAGGACAATCATTACAGCAGAGGAGGAAGGTGCTGCTTGGGACAACAAAACCTCGGGAAAACGAATTTTTCACCTGCAGGAAGACTCCAAGAAGCAGGAGAGGGAAGGCTGCTGACAGGCAGAGCCCTGCACGCCCAGTGACATTTCTGAGTAATTACAAACCCTTACAATCCATTATAATGTTAATTTCCAGGCCAGTTGTTGTGGAGAAGTGTGATTAGATGTTGTGTAGCTACGATGGAGACTGGAAGGAATGCTAAGAATGTCTCCACTCCGAACTGAAGCGAGCAGCAGTGGGAAGAGCTGGAGCTGGAGCAGAGAGGAGCATCCCATGGGCACCTCCAGAGCTTGGACAGGATCACAGGGCACGTCTGGCAGCACAAGGTTCAGGGATCAGACCCTCTTCTACTGCAGGAGGCTCCAGAGGAGCTGCCAAGCAATGGAAATGTTCACAGAATCATGGAATAGTTTGGGTTGGAAGGAGCTCAAAGCCCATCCAGTGCCACCCCTGCCATGGCAGGGACACCTTCCACCATCCCAGGCTGCTCCAAGCCCCGTCCAGCCTGGCCTTGGGCACTGCCAGGGATCCAGGGGCAGCCCCAGCTGCTCTGGGAACCCTGTGCCAGGGCCTGCCCACCCTCCCAGGGAGGAATTTCTCCCCAGTATCTTTTGTGTGATATCTTCACACTCTATGAGTGGGAGGGACTGGGGATGGGAGGGTCTCACTTGTGTCACTCCTCACATCTTCCAAGCAAAAAAATAAGTATTTACCTCAGCTGGGAGCATCCTATTGATTTGTGTCTCCAGCCCAATTCAAGAGTCCAGGCTGTTTTCTCTAATACAGGCCATCCAGAAAATGTTTGTTTTTCAAATTATGAGACATTTCTTATGTTGGGGCTCCACTCCTAACCAATATCAGTTGAGGATGATAAAAACTTTTAAAAAGGTTTTAAAGGATGACAAAACCTGTTAAAAAGGTTAAAAAACAGAAACAAATTTCTTTATACACAATCTCTGCCCATTTCACAATGAAGAGAAGCCAAACTTATAATTCTAATTTATTTTTTTTTAACACTAATGTCACAGCACATTTGGAACCAGAATCAGGCATAATTTCATTTCTGAAGCCTACCATTAAAAGGGCTGCCAGATTTGATATAAATTTTCCTCTACAAAACAAATTGATTAAATGCAGACTGAACTGGAGTCCCTAAAGCTTTGTCACAGCAAACTTCACGCAGCAGTTTTGTAATTTGCAGGTGGAAATACATCAGAACATTCATTTTCAGCCTCATACAAGCACCTCGTTACTCTGCAAAGTAATATTTTTCAGCTATGAATAGTATCTAAATTATTCAGGGATGGAAAAAACAAATCCATCTCCTCTGGAAAGGAAAGCCACCAGCTGCTGAGAGCAGAGCAACTCTTCTCCTAAGGCCAAATAATCAGCAATGCAAATACCAGTGGAGAAGTGCAGCACAAAGAGAAAGGTTTTCTAGGAACACTCTTGCAGGGAAAAAAGGCTTTTGGAACAGAGCATCATTTAGGCTGGAAAGATCTCCCAGACCATCGAGTCCAAGCTGTGCCTGAGCCTCAGTTTGTCACCAGCCCAGAGCTGAGTGCCACGTGCAGGTGTGGACACCTCCAGGGCTGGGGACCTCCCTGGGCAGCCCCTTCCAGGGTTTATTCCCTGTTCTAGTGAAGAATTCCCTCCTGATGTCCAGGCTGAAGGGCTGCAGCTCATAAAGGAGCAGAAAAGGCAGAGGGAGAAGGAATCTCCTCAGCATCACCTGAGGTTCTGACACAGCCAGGCTGGCACACCTGGAACTGCTTTTTTTCCATGGATATTTCAGATCTGAGTCTCCTGCCACACTCCTTCTCTCAGGGAGGGTTTCAGTGGGGACAGAGAGGTCTCTCCTGTGCTCCATCCCCCAAAGCTGTGCCCTCGAGCTCATCTCACACCACACACAGATTTCATTCTCTGAGCACAAGAAGGAGATGACAGCCATGGGGGAGGAACCATGGTTCACAGCTTTCTCTTGTCCACCCAGATGTTTGCAAATTCCCACAAGGATCCCAATTCCAGTGCAAGGATGAACTCGTTTTTATTCTGAGCAGGGCCAGCCTCCCTTCCAGCCACACCCCGGCTGACTTCAAAGAGTTTTGTGCCAAAGCTCAAGAACCAGGAGCAGATCTTTTCTTTCTGGAGCACCAAAGGAGGCAGGAGGATGTTGTCCATGCTGTAGCTCCTGGATATTTGTGTCTCCATGAGCAGCAGCTGAATATTGCTGGGTTTAAACACCCCCAGACTTGCCTGAGGACCTGCTCTGGATTCTGCAAAATCACAGAGCAAGAGCACTGAACCAGCAGCAGCAGCAGCAGCTTTCCCCCCTTACTCTGCTAATTGCTGTGAAGAATATTGAAGATATTCTGTCATCACATGAAGCAGAGGGAGATCAGTCTGAGGCACTGAGAGCCAAGACCCTGCTCTGTGTGGGAGGGGAAGCTTTCAAAGGATTTTTTTCCATAGGAGAGGTCACAGAGAAGGTTTCATCAACTCAGCTCGAGCTGACTGTCCTGCCTGAGCTGCCCCGTTTCAAAAGGATCAGAGGAATCAGCATTCAGGTCTTCCAGTGTACTAGGGATTCACCCTATTTTCCTTTTGAAATGATGAATTGTTTGATTATCACCCCATTATTGCTCTCTTTGTGACTGAATTGCATAAACCTGTATTTTAAAAGATACAACCTAACACTAATCTGACATTCCATAAATCCTCTCTTTGCAGCATTCTTCCCAAAGAGACAAAGAAGGAAAAGTCCTGTAGGGAGGGGACAGAGGACAGGTCACAGAGCATGAAACTCCACTTTTTTCTGTTATTGGGATGTTGGGATTGGGGTTTCTACAACATCCACTCTTCTCTGACTCACAGGTCTCTGATGGGCCATGAGCTGTGGGTATTTATGAGCCAAACGTGTTCCAACAGCTCAAAGCATTTTAGAAACAGCTTCCAGCAGCTCTGGAGAGCCTCAGACCAGCAGGTAGCCAGGAAAGATCACGGTGCTGCCAATTTTAACAGCAGAATGATTTGTTCTCTTAAAAAAACTTAACCTTTCATTGGCTCCTTTATTTACCAAGGAGAGATTTGGGTGGGGAATAGAGGGAAGAGTGTGTTCTGTGCAGCCAGATGGAATTCCAAACCCAGTTAGTTTAGGCAGGGAGCTAAGGGGAAGATGTCAAAATATGTTTTCCATTAACGTAACAGCGGAAAACACGAGTGGTTTAAAATACAGTGTACAAACAATTACTGCTCTGCTACCAGAACCTGTGCCAACAGGAGGGATTTTATCACTATAGTTAGTTTAAACCAACAGCAACAGAGTTGTAAGTCAGAAACGTGGTATTTTATTCTGAAATATTTGCTTGGGGTGCTACTTGACATCAGACTTCAGTCAAAATAAGCTTTAGCAAACGATATGTTAAACAATCCCATCTGCCTGTTTCAAAGGCAAAAAAGCCAAGTAGATTTTGTTAATCCTGAATTTCCAGTTCAACATTCCAAACAAGAGGGGATTTTTTTTGCTCTTCTTCACCATGTGGTGCTAAAGTGAATGGGGTAGTGGTATAGGGCAGAGGAGTCCAGCAATTAAGACATTAACAGCAAATTTTAACAATCAAAAGAACACTGAATTTATTTTTTTTTTTTTTACTGAAGAAGTTTTACTTTCTGCAGATGGAAGGG
>NC_031797.1:2163816-2173141 GCF_001522545.3 Parus major | reverse complement strand
GAAGAGAAGAGAAGAGAAGAGAAGAGAAGAGAAGAGAAGAGAAGAGAAGAGAAGAGAAGAGAAGAGAAGAGAAGAGAAGAGAAGAGAAGAGAAGAAGAATTAATATTTAATTAAATAGTGTTTGCAGCCTGGCTCTCCAGCCCCACTCATGTGTGCAAGGGCCAAAGCTGTTTGTGCTTCTGCAGAGGGAAAACAGCCCCAGTTGTCCCAAACTCAGAGAATGGCATCCCCAGGGGTGACTGAGCTCACAGCCAGGCTTGCAGCTCTCAGCATCCTCCAAGGACTCACACAGCTCGCTGTACCCAGCTGAGGCTGGACAGAGGGACAGACTTCAAATTAAAATCCCGTGTTTGTTATTGCATTATTGGACCTCCCTACAGCCTCTAACCAGTCTGCACGTGCTCCTGTTTTACAGAAATCATCTTCCAGGGAACAGGCAGCAGCTCAACTCTTATATTAACTTTCTGATGCAGGAGAAATTAATAAAATTTTTATAAACCTGAGAGAGGAAAAGGTATAAAAATCACTGCAGAGTGGCCACAGGCTGCCAGTTGTCACCGACTTCCACTTCACCCCTGTGCTACGATGGTTCTAAACCTCAAATGTAAAGTGGAAATTCATCCACAATTTACTTTTCCCCAGCAGAATATTGCATGATGTACTGGCTAAACACATAATTCAACCCTCATATATTCAGAAAGCACTCAGAAATCAGGAGAATGCATTTAAAACCTTCATTGTGTGGAACATTTTGTTGCCCAAACATCACAATATAAATTCAAGCATGTAGCTGCCAAAATAAAAAGTTAGAACAGAAATTCCTTAATGATTGACTAAGGAGAGACTCATCACCAAGGCATTAAGTAACTCTTAGGGGAAAGTGAATTAGAATTGCAGTGTATGATGCATTAATTATTTGGTGGCAGTTGAAGAATAAAGTTTGAGTTTTAAGGACAGGAGGTTAGAACACAGCTGGAGGAATTTAACCCATGATATAAATTGATTTTTTAAATGTGCAAAGAGGGAAATCTGAGTTTCTCTGGGTCCTGCAAACAGAGCAATATGGAACAACAGGGTTTTATTCATCTGCAGCTCATTTTTGTCCCAAAATTCCCTTTTAAGAGCATTCTAGCTGTGTGTTCATCTGGATTGTCAAAGAGCCTGAAGTGTGATACTGGAGTCACTTCAGTAAGAAATGCCCCAACCACTCTGTCCCACAATTTTCTCTAATTAAACCATTTCTCCAAGGGTTTATAGGATGTTTTCCCTCTCTCAATTTTTTCAGCACCAAAACACAGCTCTGAGCATCATCTCTGCATCTCCACCAGCTCAAACCCTGCAGAATCCCCACCCCCAGCAAACTGGGGGAGGAAATTTTTAAATAGGAAAATAGGAAAATCCTCTGGGTAGGGGTTTTTCCTGGGGAATTATTTTCAGGGAGCAGAAAGAAGCCAGGAGGGCCCTTCCAACCAAACCATTCCAGGATTCTCTAAGTATCTCTGCATTAAATATTCCAAGAGGGCACAAAGCAGAAAAAAAAAAAAAAGGAAGCAGAGCAATAACCACACCATCCTCAAAAAATGTGTGTCTTGTTTTGATCAGTGAGTAAAGCAACAATCACCTGAGGCTTTCAAAGCACTTTACAAATATTAATTGTTATGAGTTTGCCCATCTTAACTTTCTGGCTTCTAGGAAAAAAGCAAAAAAAACCCAACCAAAGCAGGGATTTAATTATTCCCTACTGGAAAATGGAAATGAAAGCACAGAGCAAATAAAGTAGATTTTCTCAAACACACTCTGAAGTGCCAGTGGATGTGGAGTGTGGATCAGAGATTAATTTATGTCTCAGAGCACAGGCCTGAGTGTGGGGAACTCCTGACACAGGAGAGTCCAAGGTGGCACAGAAACCCCAGGGAGGATGGAGTCCAGAGGCAAAGAATGAATCAGAAATGTGGAATAAACACCCTTGGAACTGCACTTGATCACAATTCACTCTTGGAAATACACTCTCTATAACATGTCTGTGTATGTATGCATACAGGTATATTTTATACATTAGTGTGTTAAATATCTAGAAAATAACCCAAATCCCACAGATTACAGCTGCAGCCCCAGGGCTTGAAAACCCAGAGATTTTCTTGTGACAGTCACACCCTGTCAGATGTTTTGATATGAAAATGTCTCCTTTCAGTCCCCAGGAAGGAATCAGATGTTTTGATGTGATATTTGATATTTCAGTCCCCAGGAAGGAAGTGGTGATTTTGATTTTCACAAAGACAGAGCCTGCAAAGAACCTGTGGAGCTAAAGGCAAAACACATTTCCCCACAGGGCAGCAGTCAGGGCCTTCCCAATCCTGAGAGTGACGAGGTGGATCATGTTTGTGTGACAGATTCCATCCCTGCAAAGGGGACAGGAGAGGACAAAGTGGCCACAGAGAGATTCCCTGTGCAATCTCTGCTCCCTGCCTGGGCTGCAAGCACAGAACCAGGGAATGCTTTGGGTGGGAAGAGACTGTGGAGACATCTGGCCATGGCAGGGACACCTTCCCCAGGTTTCTCCAAACCCCAGCGTCCAGGCCTTGGGCACTGCCAGGGATCCAGGGACAGCCACAGCTGGCTGGGATATCCACTCCAGGCCCTCCCCATCCTCACAGGGAGGAATTCCTTCCCAATATCCCATCTAAATTCCACTTTTTCAGGAACCAGTTTCACTTAACCCTTCCTGTTTTGCACTGGGTGGTTCCCGTTCATCACTTGAAGCCATCACTTGTCTCCTGCTGGGCCTCCCAAATGCAGCATATTCATGGACATTAATCAGAAATCCCTCCTTTGCAAATTAAAACGTTGGGATCTGCCTACCCAAGGAAGAGACCATGGAATCATGGAATGGTTTGGGTTGGGAGGGACCTTACAGGTCACCCAGTGCCACACCTGGACACCTTCCACCATCCCAGGCTGCTCCAAGCCCCGTCCAGCCTGGCCTTGGGCACTGCCAGGGATCCAGGGGCAGCCACAGCTGGCTGGGAAATCCACTCCAGGCCCTCCCCACCCTCCCAGGGAGGAATTCCTTCCCAATATCCCATCTAAATTCCACTTTTTCAGTGGGAAGCCATTCCCTGTGTCCTGTCCCTCCAGGCCTTGTCCCCAGTCCCTCTCCAGCTCTCCTGGAGCCCCTTTAGGCCCTGCAAGGGGCTCTGAGCTCTCCCTGGAGCCTTCTCTTCTCCAGGTGAGCACCCCCAGCTCTCCCAGCCTGGCTCCAGCCCTGGCAGCATCCTGCTCCTTCTCCATGAGGTTTATCCCTAATTAACAGAGTTATTAATTCAAGCAGCCCTGAGGTTCCTGGCTGGAGCTGTGGCCACAGCCCATCCCAGGAGCCCGGCTGACGCAGCAGTGCTGGAATGTCCTGGATGGGGATTGCAGAGGAGGCTCCTGTGACGGATGAAATGCTCTGACAGCACAGAATAATTGAATAATTAAATAATTAACCCCCTCGGCGTGAGACGATCTTCGCTTTGCCTCTCCCATGAAACCTCTGAGAGCACTTTGGGTCCCACCCCACCCAGGGTAACAGATTATTGGGATGCTTTTGGGGTTCCTGGCACTGCAACAGCTCCAAATGTCCTGATTTTTAACTAATATTAGATAATGAGACTTAAAGAAGCTATTTCTACTTAAGAGCCTCTACCTCACTTTGTAAGTTTTATATTTTATCAGTTTTGTAGTTACTTTGTAAGATGAAATAATCAACTGACTCCAAATTTCAGTAGCCAGGTATGAACCTCTGGGAATACAGAATTTTCTGATTGTTAACAAAAAAAATTACTGCACTTTTTACCTAAAACCAAGTTGGGATTTTGTGAGGGTTTTTTTGTTTGTTTGTTTGTTGTTTTTTTTTTCTTTTTTTGGGGGAGTGTTTTAGGGTTGTTTTTTTTTGTTTTTTAGTTTGAGGTTTTTTTGTTTTGTTGTTATTTTTAAGATTTTCACATTCTGAGCAGCATCTACACTGGGAGTAATGAAACTGTAGAGAACAGCAGTGGTAAGAATCAAAAAGCATTTTTGCTCCTCCAGTACAATTTGAAACATGAATTATCTGGTTTTCAACTCCTCACCTTCCACAGTTACCTCTAATGGTGGCAGCACACAAGACAATACTCTGAAATTTAAATAAATCCATTTATTAGCACAACAAGCAATAGTTTTACCCTTCTGAGCGCTTCCTGCTTGACAGGAAATATTCAGAGCACCACAAAATCATGGAATGGTTTGGGTGGGAAAGAACCTTAAAGTTCACCTCATCCCACCCCTGCCATGGCAGGGACATTTCCACCATCCCAGGCTGCTCCAAGCCCCGTCCAGCCTGGCCTTGGGCACTGCCAGGGATCCAGGGGCAGCCCCAGCTGCTCTGGGCACCCTGTGCCATTCACAGATCTTATGGAAACTCCCAGATTTCCCCATAAATATTGTTAAAAAAGGAAATTATGGACCCCAACAGATCTCTAAGCTACACCAGGAGCAGCAACAACTTTGCTTTTGCGAGCCCAGCTCAGGTCAGAGTGGTGCAATGTGACACAGGAGGTGCCTGAAATATGAGAGTGAACTTTGCATTTCTGGTTTGAGGGGTTTTCATGTAGAAAAATCTACATTCTGAGTGCAAGCAGCTGTGAGGGCTGAGCAGCCTGCAGGCCAACCCCAGGCTCTTGAAGGGGCTTGAAGAAATATTGTGTGGAGGATATTTCACCTTCCTGGCAGATGGAAGTCTTCTAACAGTGGTGCACATCTGTCACATTAAGGAGAATAAATATTTGCTAGGAAGAAGGAAGCTCTGAAGACCAGCCTGGCGACCAGGAGCCATTATTTCTCTTATTATTTGTACCTATTAAAGAAAAATTTCCTCCCATGATTGGTCATTTAAGGTCATGAATATTTGAAAAGATCTGCATTTCATCTCCTTTGGAGTGAAGGGTGCGGGTTTGAACAGCACAAGAAATTGTTTAAATGCAAGGACCGAAGATAAATTAGGCAGAGCCAGTCCATGTGCACTTATTCCCATTTCCCCCCACATTTCACAGCCCAGAGGTGGATTTTGAGTTGTTTTCTAGACTGGGCCATCCCAGACAGCTCAGGGAAGGAGGAGAAAAATATCCTTGCACAGAGCAGTGAGGTGACAGCGCTGACAGGAGTGTCTCCAGCACACCGAGAGCCTGGGCTTATCTCCCAGCCTGCTTCCTCCCACCTTATCAGAGGCTCTGCACAACCTCCAATCACGACCCAAACAAGAGCTGTGGGTAGCACAAAATATGAGACTGTTGGTCAGAAAGGCCCCAGAGCTGCCTGGGATACCCAGCTCCAGGCAGAACCCATCCTTGCTTCCATGCCTTGTCCATTTGTTGGGCCATTGTCCACCTCACCACCCATCTCCAGCTGCCTCCTGCTCCACTGGCTCACAGAATCCCAGAATATCCAGAGCTGGATCCCACAGGGATGATCAGTGCAGCCCCTGGCCCTGCCCAGACCCCCCAACAAGCCCACCCTGAGCATCCCTGAGAGCGCTGTCCAAACGCTCCTGGAGCTCTGGCAGCCTTGGGGCCGGGCCCATTCCCTGGGGAGCCTGGGCAGTGCCAGCAGCCTCGGGGGGAAGAACCTTGCCCTGAGATCCATCCCAAGCCCTGGCACAGCTCCAGCCCTTCCTGGGCTCCTGGCCCTGTCCCAGAGCAGAGAAGAGCTCAGTCTCTGCCCCTCCACCTCCCCTCAGTCTCCTCTGCTCCAGCTGAACGAGCCGAGTGCCCTCAGCTGCTCCTCAGAGCCTTCCCCATGTTTGCATCCCTGCAGGGCTGAGCAGGCTGGGAAGGTTTGGCAGCAGTGAGGAACAGGCTCAGGAAGGACACACCACTGTCCCCACACTCCCCAGCAGAGCCCTGCTCATCCCTGTGGTGACACAGTTCTGTCCTGGGCACTGGAGACACTGCTGAGACCTTGCCCCACCGTGGTCATCAGGTGATGGAGAGAGAAATGCCACTTGCATTTGGAGTTCCTGTGCCTTGTTAAGAAGACTCGTTCACACACCAAGCAAAGGATAATTAATAAATCATCTAATTGTGAAACTGCCCATTACCTAACTGAACCCATCCTAGGTACCATCAGCACTAAGCCAACCCACACATCATCAGGCATCAGCTCAGCTCAGGATCAGATCCTGGAGAAAGCCAAGAAGGGAACAGAAAAAGAATCCCAGAATGGTTTTGGTTGGAAAGGACCTTAAAGCTCATTCAGTTCTGCCTCCTGCCACCTTCCACCAGAACTGCTCCAAGCAGGTTCCAGCCTGGCCTGGAACACTTCCAGGAAGCTTTTCTGGTCATCCTGTGCCAGGGCCTCATCGCTCACACAGGGAACAATTCCTTCCTGATAATTCATCTAAACCTCCTCTCTTTCAGTTTAAAGCCATTCCCTGTCACATGAGCTGATGCTCCACTCTAACAGCATGCAAAACATGGGAAATCCTGTGTGCAGAAGCATCACCAGATCCCCAGGTCTGTTCCAGAAGACTCATCCACAATAAATAACCCTCACAAACCAGGGGAATGCAGTAACCTCCACCAGCATTGCACTGAGGCCAGCACTGTATTGCTGTGTAGCACTGTTTGATGTTTCTACATGATAATAATAAAAATTCAGTGTTCAGTGCCCTGCTTCCTCCAATCACTGTCTCAGGGGGGAAAAAATGTCCTTGTCAAATGTCCCACTCTGTCCCTGCTCAGCTGCACAAGGGCAAGGGCAGTGCAGGATTTTACCTGTCAGTGTGAGGCTGCTTTATCTAAAGCCTCCAGGACTCCCAGACACCAGAGGTCAGGAGAACAAGAATAACTGATATAATTCCCTGGGCAGGGTGAATGTTTAATCAGCTGTGTGTTAAGCCAGAAATTCTCCAGAACAGTTCCAGGGTTGTCATGGTGGCAATGGGATCTTAAGCTGGTACTAAGGAACAGTCTGACAATGACTAACCAGGTGGTGGTTAAGGAAATTGCTAATTCTGCTGAGGTTGTTTGTCTATAATCATTCCACCCCCGCCTTTTCTCTCCTCTTCCCCTGATGTTTCTTGTCAGTCTTAACTAGTGACACCTCCAGAAGAGGCATCCTTAATTATGGGCTCCATTCAGCAGGACCCTTTGCCTCGTGGTGGTTCTCAAAGAACCACCAGCCACATAATCCCAGACAAATTCCTCAATTACTGGTGCCTCCCTGCACAGATTCAACCTCTGCTTCATTGACTTCATCCTCCTGCTTCCAAACCAGTGGGGCACTTCCAAAACTCAGCTGTGGAGACAGAACCACCTCTCTTCACACCCAGATTTGCTCCTGAGGTGTGGAGTCCACAAGGATTCCCTGACCCCAGCACAGCTTCCAACGGGAGGTTTATGGGTTTGGAGCATGGGCTCAGCCCCTGATGGGAAAGGGAAAATCTGCACTCCAAAACTGCTGGGGGGAGATGTAAATCCAGCCAGGATCCCCTTCTCTAGAAGGGATGGAGGAAATCCAGTTTTATCACAAATTATCACAGAATGGTTTGGGTTGGAAGGGACATTAAAGCTCCTCCCATCCCACCCCTGCCATGGCCAGGGACCTCTTCCACCATCCCAGGCTGCTTCCCCATCCAGCCTGGCCTTGGACACTGCCAGGGACGAGGCAGGAACATCCTCTGTGGAAAACCTGTGGCTCACCCTCCTGACAGAGCAGAATTTCTTCAGTTATCAAACCTAAATTTCCTCTCTTTCAGTTTCAACCCTTGTCCTGCTCCCCATTCAGAGATGCTGCTACACGCTGCCATCCCCTGAACCTCTGCACTGCTCCTGCTCATGCCCCACGTTTTCTTTGCCAGGATGAGACTTTGTCAGGATCAGAGATGCCCTGAGGAAGTCAGAGCATGGAATCACCCTGCCAGGGGAGACAGGGACGTGTCTGAGCTGCTCCTCCTCAGAGCCTGCACGCAGGTACCTGCTGCTCCTTGTCCTCACACTCATCCACACATTCTGCACACGAAGCCAAAGAAAAAACCCCTCACACAGGGAAAAAAAAATAAGATTTGTTGGAACCTGGATGGTGGGAATATTCACCAGTGAGCTAAATGTAGCATCAGGGAGGAATATCTCTACAGTCAATATAATTATTATTTCTGTCAGCTTCTCGCTAGAGACACTGAAGATTTCTTTCAGATTTGGGACAAGAAATCAAAGCATTTGATTTTTGTTTGCATATTCTTTATATAAAAGTCATTATTGGTGCAGCATTCTATGACCTGTTCCTTTGACTGTAATGTTCAGTCATTAACCTCTTGCAAAGTTTCCTCCCACGACACATTTGTACAATGCTGAGACTTCTCTGGCATTTATTAAGCTCAGAAAAAAAAAAACCTTAATACAAATGTAACTCAGAAAAAAAAAGCAAACTTATGAATTGCCTTTAAATGACTTTTTAAATGGCTTCATTTGGGATTTCTACAGCTCTTCACTCCTGTGGAACATGGGAATACTCGAGGGAATGACATGAAGTTGTGTCTGGGGGTTGGGACAGATCTCAGGGAAAGGTTCTGCTGGGATTTTATGACCAGATCAAGGAACCAAAACAGTTTCTAAAGTTCTCTTTGGGAAACTTCTCGCTTCTGTTGCAATTTAAAATACACCTTCTAACTTTATTGCTGGGTAGACACTGCCTAACCCCTGCAGTGACATAAATGAGCAGAAATACTGTGGGAAGCGAAGATTTTCTCATTCACTGACATGAAATCACATGTCTAGACATAACTACGTATTGTTTTAACAACTCAGCTGAATTAACAACATTTAAACCTTTCTAGAAATCGCCATCTTTCATAAAACATCACCCAAAGCTGAAAGTAAGTTTGTTTTTTCTCCTCCCCACCCCCAATTTGGAAATAATTTGTGTATTAACGTGTCCTGAAATCATTTCTGAAATACAAACATCGCCATATCTTATAAAACATCACCCAAAGCTGAAAGTGGGTTTGTTTTTTCTGCTTCCCCCCTCGACTGAAAATAATTTCTCTATTAATATGACCCTGAAATAATTTCCTCAGTGTTTTGTGTGCTAAGAAAAGGCACTCAGGAAAGTGCCCTGAACAAATGGATTCCTCTTTGCTCAGGGAGTTAAGGTTTGTGCTGAAGGAAGGTTTTGTCATCTATTTATGAATTTATGGAGAATTACTCCATAAACTGCTTGGATTCCTGTTTGCTCAGTAGGGTAAGGGGTCCATGGTTTGTGCTTTAGGAAGGTTTTTCATCTATTTATGAATTTATGGATAATTAGTCCATAA
>NC_031797.1:2160585-2163558 GCF_001522545.3 Parus major | reverse complement strand
TCAGTAGGGTAAGGGGTCCATGGTTTGTGCTGAAGGAAGGTTTTGTCATCCATTTATGTATTTATGGAGAATTACTCCATAAGCTGCTTGGACAGACACATCCCGACGTGGGAAAGCCGGCACGTTCCCAGACAATAAGCTGGATTTGTGAGTGTTTGAACAAAGGAATAAAGACTTGCCAGTCCAAATAAGACAAACCAACGCGTCTCAAAAAGCAGATTACAGAGAGAAACCTTCCCTGAGTGTCAAATATCGGCAACGCAACCGCGGATCCCGGCGGATCCCAATCCCCGAGCCCGGGCGAGCCGGGGCACGCTGGGCTCCGGCTGGCCGGGATCCAGCCCTGCACTGCTGGCATTTGTTCCGAGGGAGGCAGGGAAAGGAGGGACAAGTCGGGTTAAATATAACTCGGGAGCCTCCAGCAGCAGCTCCGGCGGAGGAGCCGAGCGGGCGGGACCCGCCTGTTGAATCAGCAGCGAGCCCCGGCTCCGCTTTTAGCTCGGGAAGGGCTAAAAGAGAGCGGGGGAAATGGGCTGCAATTCCTCAAACAGCTCTGTTTACGGGCCTGTATCAGCAGGGAAAACATGTTGTGATTAAACGTGGCAGCTGTCGGTGCTCCGAGGTGTTACAAGCAGGGGGATATTTAAAGACAATGACTGGCGCCGTCTCTTCTGCCGGGATGGAGCCGCGTTTGTGGCAGCCCCGAAGTTATTCCGTGGCACAAAGTGACTTTTAGTGGCAGGGAATACTCTCAGCTGGAGGATTTCCCCCAGAAGCCAGGACAAACGACGTCATCAGAGGCACTGGCTGCTCAATGATTAAAGAATCCCAAATAGGTTGGGTTGGAAGGGAGCTGAAATCCCACCTTGGTCCACCCTGTCCCATGGCAGGGACACCTTGCACCAGCCCAGGATGCTCCAAGCCCCATCCAGCCTGGCCTTGGACACTCCCAGGGATGGGTGTGATGGTGTTTACACACACAAAAGGACACAAAATACACAGCAAGTGTATTTCTGATGAACCTTCCCATGCCTGACACACGATTTAACAGCGACTCTCTCTAGACCACGCTCAGCCTTAACTCTTTGGATGGGCAAGCCCATCCCTCCCTCCCAGCACCACGGGGGCTCAGTGTGGTGCCGAGTCCCTTGGTGAAGGACTCCATAGATTTTGTAGATTTATAGGCCAAATCTACAAATTTCTATGGAAATCCTACAAATTTCTATGGTAAAGCAACAAAACAATCCGAGAGGGTAAATCTGCTGCTGGCCAGGGCCGCAGTGCAGGGCTCAGCCCCTCTCCAGGGACCGCAGGTTCCCCAGGGGCTCAGCCCCCTCCCCAGGAGCAGAGCTGGCACAGAGCCCCAGGAATTCATGAGATGCAAATGGCTCAGCAGGGAGATGCAAAGCAGGGACGGTCTGTGGGAGTCACGGTGGCTGTGGGGGACCTGGCTCTGCCTTTCCTCGGTGGCGATGGATGCTCCTGACCCCATCCCCAAGCGCATTGGGATCATTCCTGTTTTGCAGGAAGCAAGCAGGGACAAAGAAATTCCAGCTGTCAACTCCTTCTGCCTGAGCTTTCAGCCTTCAGGCCAAGATCCTGTTGTTACCTGAGAACCCAGATTCCGATTAAAAAGATGAGCAGTTCCAAACCTCGTGGTTATGGGAACAGCTCTGACAACACCAACTCCAAACAACAAACCCCCAGAGCCTGCCCACAGCTGTGTAACCCCAAGGCAAACACATCTCACAGAATTCCAATCCATCTTCCCTCCCTTGGGACAGCGACACTGAGAGGTAAAGATCCAGCTGGAAGTGTTGGTTTGGGTTTTTTAAACATTAAGATTTTCATGTATCCAACACCCCACAGGCTGGTCCTAAAGTCCTACAAGGTCCTGCCTTGGGGGTAGATTCCAGCCACTCAGAAATCAAACTGTTCATCCCAAACTCTCTCAGTTTGAGGTTGATTCATCCTGTATTGAATGAGATAACCATGAAAGAGCCTCCCAAAATGCTTCTCCTTCTACTAAATGTGCCACTTTAAAATAAAATCTAAGACCGAACTGAATCTGAGCTGACTGAAGCAAACTCAGACTGAAAAGTGAAACAGCAGAGGCAGAGAGGGAAGCTCAGGAGCTTAAGGTTGGTATTTAGAGACTGATTTTTTCCTTTTTCTAAGCCACTCTATTCTCAAATGATTCATAACCAAGATAGAGCTGAAAAGTTTGGGCAGAGACAGATGAAAAAAAAAACCCCTCGATTAAATGATTCCGAAGCTGAGCTCTTAGTTTAACCTACCAATTAAAGCCTCAGTTTAAGGACATTCCAAATGCAAAAAGGTAAAGTAGATTTAACAAAAGTTAATAAAATTATTATTTATTCTGCTTTTTAATTAGTAACTCTCGCCTCTTTCAACGGCAAAGCCAAAATAAAGGCTTCGGAGTGCTATCTAAGTAAAAAGAATGGAAAGATTGAATCAGGCAGGGGGAACTCACGCTTGAAACAGGCACGTCCACAAAATCCCACTCTAACAGGAGATGAATCTTGTTTCACAAACACACTTTATTCAAAACAAGCTGGAGAAACCACGTCAAGAGCAGAAGGCAGTTGCTTGCAAATAGGTCTCGCTGCGATTTCCCCTCGTTTCTAAGACCGACAGGAAAGCGAGCGCCGGGATCTCCCAGCTCTGGCAAACTCCAGGGATGAGCTGGAGTTGAAACCACCCCCCAAGAGGAGGAGGAGGAGCGCTCGGGGGGGCCGGGGGCAGCACGGGGAGGGGAGAGGAGGACGGGGACAGTGCGGGGAGAGGGAGAGCACGGAGAGGCCACGGGGACAGCACGGAGCGGTGCCGAGTCCGCAAAGCGGAGCGTTTCCCCGTTCCCCCTCCCGAGCCTGAGCGGGCACTTTGGGCTCGCAGCCCGTGGAGCCGGGAGCGCGGAGTTCCGAGAAGCCCCGGCCGGGAGCGGCGGTGCCG
>NC_031797.1:2155021-2158709 GCF_001522545.3 Parus major | reverse complement strand
TCCTCCCTGGGAGGGTGGGGAGGGCCTGGAGTGGATTTCCCAGCCAGCTGTGGCTGCCCCTGGATCCCTGGCAGTGCCCAAGGCCAGGCTGGACGAGGCTTCACCCCCCATGTCCTGTCCTGTTTTATTTTGTCAATGAAACCCCGCACAGGTCGCTCTCACATTTTTTGAATGCAGGTGCTGCCAAGGAAAGCAGCATTTTTTATAAAGCTTTACGAAATATCTCTGTTTGTGGGGTTTTTATGGGTTTTTCCCCTAGAGTTAAACCCAGCAGAATCATCACCACTTGCTCTGAAAAATCCCTGTTGGGAATTTCACCGTTTCCAGGATCACCTTCCTGACATGCAATAAAAAAAGCTTTTATGATGTATTTTTTCTGCAACGTTTTCTGAAAAGTATGTCCCAGCCTCAGCCAAGGAAGTGTGTGGAATTTGTACCCATGGAGACTCCAATAACACAGCCTGCTCCAAACACCACAGGATTATTACTTTTCTTACCTAACGCTTCAGGAAAGGAGTCACTGGAAAAGGAAGTGACTGAGCGAGGCAATTTAAATTGGAGACACTGGTTAGCATGTGATCCATCTGCAGATTTGGGGTGGCTGTTCCTGCTTTTGGGAGATTACCATGAGAATTACACTGGAAAAATTCATGGAGTTGTTTGTCTGACCACCACGGACACACTGAGGGAGATTTTGAGAAGATCCTGAGAAAATTAATTTTTATTCTTGATGGGTTGTAGGTGCTTAAGCCATGGATTTTTAAAAAGAACAACTTTTAGGTGAGTGAAATATACAGAAAAAGAGAAAATAGAGGTGGAATAGTTTTTTAAAAATCAACTAGTACACATAAACATCCACCTTTACTCCTGGAAACTGAGGCAAGATTAATAGATTTCACTCAAAAACTCCTGATGTTTTTGAAGGTTGTTCTCATTCTTTCCATCAATTCTTGTTTTACAAATGAAGCAATCCTGTTTTTCCCGCTGGAAAAGCTCAGACCTTTCCTAAAAACACTGAATAAACAGCTACTTCTTAGTCCTGTGATCACTTATTCCTCCTTGAGCACCACGTGGGTTTGGCCACACTGAATTGCACCATGCTGATTTTGAATTATTACTCAAATTTACCTGGAGCTGAATGAAATTCCTCAGTCCTCTCTCTTTTACCATCACCTCCAATGTGTTGTTACTTTATATTTTAGGGCACAATTCCCCACTGAACAGCATCCATTCCTCTGGAAAACAAATACAAAACACATTTGGATGTGCTCCCGTTCTTCCCAAAGTGCCAATTACTGTGTGAAACCCAAAGCTCAGGTGACAACAACACCCTGAAATCCCCAGAATCACAGATCCATTAAAAAAGGGCTGGAAAAAAAACCCTGAGATCATCAAACCCAACCACCAACCCAGCTGTGCCCAGGCCACCATCAACCCTGTCCCCAAGTGCCACTGCCACCTCCTTCTGCACTCTTGATAATGCTTGGAATTTCTGATAATGCTTGAAATTTCTGATAATGCTCAGCCCAGCACCTTTGGGAAACCCTGCAGCCCACAGGAATCAGGGAATCACCACAGCTCGGTTATTTTTAATTAGGGACCTGTCTGCCACCTCTGGTGCCAAGCTGATCCCTGACATTTAATTTCTCTTTGTTTTTTCCAGCCTGTCCATGAGCCAGACCTCGCTCCTCGGTCTGGGGGAAGGAGGTTCATTTCAAGAAGTTGTTGGTGAGGAAAGAGAAGTTTGATTTTTCTCTTTTCCCCCAGAGGAGCAGCTCGCTGCAGCTGTCTCTGTTACCCACAGGAGGGCACGTTCCTCAAAGCAAACTGGAATTCAGCTCAAACCCAATCCCGCCCAAAGGAGCTCATTGATCGACTTGATTTCACTTCAAGGGAGGTTTTGACAGGAAAAATGTTCTGATGAAAGCAAATTCCTTCTAAAGGTAGCAGGATCCTTTGAATTATTGTGTTTATCCATGAAAAATGCTGTTGTTTTGGGTGCTGGAAGTGAAACCTGAAATGAAATTATTCCTTTAAATTGTTTCCTGCGTGAAAAAATTCCCAGGGGGTTGAAATTGAAAGAAACAAAAAAATTCCCTTTGGAATTTTTGCTCAAAGAAAAAGTTTGCTTGTTTTAAAAGGGAGAATCCTCATTCCTAAACAGGTGCCAAACAGCATTTTCCTGCCTGGGAGATTCCTGTGCCCCCATCCTTGGAGATGTTTTCCAACATTAATGATTCTGGGGTTCTCTCCATGCTGTGTTTCACTGCTGAATGAGCTCAGTGCAAAACATCTGGAGCCTGAACTGGTCCCTGTCCTGCAGGATCAGCAGCACCATCCCATGCAGGTTATGAGGATCATCTCACCTGTGACCGTGGATTTTCCCTTTATAGCAGAGATAAAATAAAACTTTCTGATCATTTCATTCACGACCATTTTCATTTGTGCTGCACATAAACAGTTTTGCAGGCAGGGAGTCACTCAAGGCCTGCACTTAGGAATTAAATCTCTATTTAATTTCCATTCCAGCTATTTCCAAGGAAATTTCAGCAGGATTGGTGCAAACTGCAGCTTTTCCTTCATGGAGCTGCCACATCCCTTGGGCACAGCCCTGGGTGAGCTCCAACCACAGCCCCAGGGCTGTGTTTTCTGCATCACAACCTCCTGACCTTGCTGCTGGTCAGACAACAACATTCTCCAGTGCTTTTGGCTGGGCTTGAGAGGAGAAATCTGTGGAGTGTGGCTGTGCCAGGGCTGCTGGAATTTCCCAGTGGCACCGTATCCCATCCTGCTCTGCCCACAATGAATTCCAGGCTGTTGTGGGATGCTCTGTCCTCTCCTGGCAGTGGCCCAGAGCATTTTTTATCTCAGCTTTGCCCAGCCTGGAAGCAAACAGGTGAGTGCTGAGGGTGGGAGAAAGAAGAGAGGATGTCCAGCCCTTCCCATGCCTCCCTTGGGTTGTGTCCCAACAATCCCAACTTGGTGGGATTTGGAAAGGTCACTCTTCTCAACCTCCCATCTTTCCCCTAACAAGTTTTCAGCACAGCTAAAACCCCAAATGTGCTCTTTTTCCCCACCCTGGAAATTTCCTTTTATGAAATTTAAAGGACCAAGCATTTATGTGCAGTTTTATCTGTTTGGTTTGGCTGTAGCTGCCTGGAAATTCCACAAAAAACACTGGATAAAGTCATGGAAAAAAACCAGTGCCTGTGGGTTTTGGTGTGCCACTCCCTGCAGGGAGCTGCAGCCTCCTGAGCCCACAGAAGGAGGATGTGTCCATAATGAGGATGTAATTAAGTGCAGTCATATTGATATGACTGAATCTATGCAGCTTCTGTCAACACAGCTTCTGCACAGAGGCAATGAAGTAATGAAACCCTCAGTGGCTGCACAGCCCCTGTGCAGGGTTGAAATGGAATTTCTGCACAGAGGTTTTCTGGTGAGTGAGTTTGAATCAGGCTCCTCTCATTCCCCAGATATCCACAGGTGCTGAAACAGAGTGAGCAGGAGCCTTGGGGGGAGTGGGGGACAGGATCAAAGTGAGGGCCTGGCTGATGTGGTGGGAAGGGGACACAAAATCAACAGAACACACAGAGATGGCACCTTCAGCACCTGCATGGCAGCAAAGAGCCTCTGAGGCACCTGGAGAGAACCTTCTCTGCTGCTCCAGACCCCTCCCCAGCTCCAT
>NC_031797.1:2149815-2153936 GCF_001522545.3 Parus major | reverse complement strand
TGAAAAGGAGTTTATGCCCATGACAGGCCAGGGTAAATAGTTTTTGCCCTGTTTTATTTATGAGAATTGCAGAAGAGTCATTTAATCACAGACAGAGGCAGATAAAGGTCACTTATCAGCTGCTGTGTCCTGGTGATGAGTCCTTGGCTTTGCTGATTTATGACAGCTGAGAGTTGCATATTAATCTAGAGCATAATTTGGTGGGGATTTTTGTGTGTGTGAGTGTCTTTTTGTTGTGTTTGGGTCCTTTTAGACTGGGGTTTTTTTGGGGTTTTCCCAGTATTTCCCACACCTCTTTGCTGTCGACCCTTTCACATGACCAGAAAAGATGTTGCAAGTCCTTGATGGGAAAGACACCATGGGCAGTTTAAATCTGGAAATGACTCAGGTATAAAGAGACTTTTCTGTGATTTCCTCATCACATCCACCTTCTTCTCATGTCCAGCTTCAAGTGGAAATTGCTGAAATACTTTATTGTCCCCACACCCCGTTACCTTCCAAGTCAACGTCCTGAGGTGCAATAACTTGGCCTGAGTCACTTGCCACCAGCCACTCTGGAGCTGGGAATTTGGGATTTTTATCAGAGGAGTTCCAGCCCAGAATAGCTCCCAAATCCAGTGCCAGGGCTGGTGATAAAAGTGAAAATGATGTAAACTGTGTTGGGTAATTCAGATGGGCAGACAGGGCTTGTTCCATGCAGGGGAATGATTCAGCTGAATTATTTCCAATTTATTTCCACTCTCTGTGTCCACAGCTGAACAAAGAGCTGATTCTTTTCTTGAGGTAGGAAAGGAAAGAACCTGCAAATGGGAATTTCACTGGGGTGATGTTGTGTGGGGCACAGGA
This sequence comes from Parus major, assembly GCF_001522545.3. Classification (NCBI taxonomy): domain Eukaryota; kingdom Metazoa; phylum Chordata; class Aves; order Passeriformes; family Paridae; genus Parus; species Parus major. Next base: position 2,153,090 of record NC_031797.1, on the reverse strand, counting down.
AAGCTGTGGCTGAGAAGAAGCAGCAGCCAGTCTCACTTCCAGAGTTCCTACCCTCAGAGATGTGGTTTGACATGCACAAATCTGGAATCCCACAGCCCAAATCTGAATTTATCCTGGGTCTTTGCTCTTATCCTGATGTTCTTTTGTGAGCTCTGTCCCTGCTGGCATCTCCCCATGCCTCAGTCATGTGAAATACCTGGAAATCTCAAGGTGAGGCAGAAATGTGAGTCATGGAATTACTGAAGTTGGAAAAGACCCTTAAAATCACCGAGGCAAATAATCTAACACTGCTAGCCCCTCAGTAAACCATGTCCCTAAGTGCCACATCTCCACATCTTTTCAACCCCTCCAGGAGTGTCTACACTTCAGAAAAAGTGGCTTTTATCACAAAGGTAAAAATCTGTATCCTCCCAGCACAGATAACATCCCCCAGACACTGCTGTAGCCCACCCAGGATCATGAAGGTCACACACATCTTTGTGTGTGCTCTCACCACACATTTACCAACAGGAATAAAATGGATTCTGTGGAGGTTTTGGTCCTCCCCTCGAGGCTGAGCCTGTGTTATCTGTGTTACCTGCAGCCACCTCCTCTCTCCTGATCTTGTGTCACAAGGAATGACCCAGTCCAGCCAAGGCAGGGTCACCTGGAGCAGGTGGCACCGGAAAGCGTCCAGGTGGGTTTGGGATGTCTCCAGAGAGGGAGACTCCACATCCTCCCTGGGCAGATGTTCCACTGCTCTATCGCCCTCAATGTAAAGAAGTTCTTCCTCATGATGAGGTGTTTGTCTTGTATTTCGTTTTCTGTCCATTACTCCTCATCCTGTCTCTGGGCACCTCTGAGTAGTGGCACCATCCTCTGGACACCCCTTGGAGACATTTGTATATTTATATAGGATTGATGGAATCCTCTCTGAGCCTTCTCTTCTCTGGACTAACCAGGCTCAGCTCCCACAGCCTCTCCTCATCACAGAGATGCTCCAGACTCGTCATCTTTGTGCTCCAGTAGCTCCTTGTCTTTCTTGAACCATGGAGCCAGAGCTGGACCCTGGACTCAGCTCCAGATGTGCCTCACAAGGGGCAGGATCACTCCTGCCCTGCTGGCCACGCTCTTCCCAATTCCCCCAGGGTCCCATTGTCCCTCCTGGGCTTGTAATTCCCCCCCAGGTGTTTCTCTGCAGAGCTGTTCTCCACTGGGTCACCCCCAGCCTGTCCTGCTCCTGTTTCCTTCTTTCCTGGAACTGCTGGGGTCATGCTGCTCCTGGTGCCTCAGGAAATGAGAGCCCTGTGGCTCCACAAGAGTTATCCTGGCAAACACTGAGCCAGCAAAGGAGCTGTCTGAGCAGAGGCCCAACCACTCTGGTGCATTTGCTATTTCCAGCTCAACAACTCCCTGTTTGTTTATGAAGAATAAATCAATAATAACTCCAAGGCATCAGCCCCTTTCCTTCCTGTGCCCGAGGACCACCTGTGCTCATCTCTGCTCTTCACCACCAGCGTGGTCCCCTTTGGCCCCAGAACCAGCAGGATTTCAGCAAACACCACAGGATTTACCTTGGGAGTGATGCAACCTCGTTTTGATGGACAAGGACACGGGCAGCAGATAAAAAACAGCTCTCCCAAGGTATTTGTTGGCTCAGGGAATGGCCAAAAATAGACCTGGTAACTTCTGCCATTTGAGTTAACCTTTGGGCTGTGCCCCTGGAGCTCTCCTTGGTTCACTGGGAATTATGTTCCCCTTGTCAGCACAGCAGGTCCTGGCTGAGGACCAGGGCAGGCTGGAGTATGAGGGTCAGGAATCTGAATTTTACAGATCTCACCAACTTCCAGGCTGCTGTTTTGTCTTGATCTTCAAAATAAATTCACCATCTGAGTGAGAATGGAGCCAGCTTGGAGGGGCTGCAGAGAGGAGGAGCTGAGACAGCTGGGGAGGGGTGGGAGAGCTGAGGAGCTGCAAGGGAAGAGTGCAGGAGATGGGAAACAGCCAACACAGCAAGAACTGGAGGTGCTGGGGCCAGAGGACAGCTCAGGGCTCCCAAGGCTGCCTTGGCCCTCCTGTCCTGCTCTACTGGTGCTGTTTTACAGCTGCAATATCCCCAGCACTGCTCTGTCCTCTGGCCCTGCCGCTGCTCCAGCTGCAGCCTGACCTTCTGGCAGGAGCTTCCCTAATTACATATTCCTTAGGTTTGCTCATCAGCTGAGTGGTGTGAACCAAACCCTGCCCTCCCTGTGTGAGTGGGAAATGTCTCTGGGCAGTGGGAGGAGGCAGAGAAGAATTTACAGGGAAAAAACAATGGCTTGGAAGTCTTGGTCTGCACCAGGAAAATAGCAGCAATAATTCATTTCACAGATCCAGCTGTTTCCCTAACAGGATAAACAAAATCCTGGCTTTTCTGCAGCTTTATCAGCCAGGAACAACTGAGAACAGTTACGTGGATCCATCTGATTGTAACCCCTAAAAATAAATCAATTAATAAATCAATATGCACTGTTAATACAGCTTAAACAAGCAAGACCCAGCGAGGGCAGGAGATGGTGGAGCTGCCACAGGTTCTGGTGATGGGGGACCAGAACTGCCCAGTGCTTGTGCTGCTGGTGCTGCTCAGCCCATGCCCTTGGTTTGTGCTGGTTGGAAACAGCAGCACGGGGCTGCTTTGTCCAGCTTTGACCCCTCCCTGGAGGGCAGGGGGCCTCTCATCCCCTCTATCCCTAAATCTAAAAGTCCACTTTGATCCTTCAAAAGAGATTTCTGCTCCAGGTTGGACTCTTCTCCAAGTTGGAGCTTCTTCATGAGCCATCTCCTGTTTGGTTTGGTCAAAGGCTTGTTGTTGCTCAGGGCTCTATTTGAAAATCTTTTTCACAGAATCATTGAGGCTGGAAAGGTCCTCTAAGACCATCAAATCCAACTATCAACCCGTGGTCATCACTAAACTGTGTCCCCCAGTGGCACATCCACGTGTTTTTTTAACTTTTCCAGGGATTGTGACTCCAGCACTGCCCTGCTCAGCCTGTTCCAATGATTTACAATCTTTTCCATGAAGAATTTCTCCCTGATGTCCAACGTAAACTTCCCCTGGTAACAACTTGAAGCTGTTTCCTCTTGCCCTATTGCATCTTGCCCTTAACCTTACTTCATTTCAGTGAAAAAAACAGCTCTCAGAAGGGTTTGGGTTATTTTCCTCCATTCCCAAAACTTCTGCTGGGTCTGCCCACAGCACCCCAGGCACTGCAGAGCTTCACAGTGTTCCAGCACAGCCTGGGGCAGCGTTTGGGCTG
>NC_031797.1:2145443-2148345 GCF_001522545.3 Parus major | reverse complement strand
TGGGGATGCTCTGGGTGACCTGAGATTTTGGGGATGCTCTATATGACCCAGGTGCTCGGGACACTCCTGTGCTGGCTCCAGGGGACACAAAGCCAGGTGTGGGAGCTGGCAGGGACACAGGTGACAGTACAGCCCTGTGCTTTCCTGCTCGGCCTGGGGGGATCTCCCCGAGTGCAGATGGGTTAAGTTTAAGAAAGAGGAGCTCAGTGGTGAGCCCACTGCTGGGGAATTCACCTGACACATCCTGGATGAAGCAATGAATGGAGAGTTCTGTGGTTGTCTGCTGCCCAAGCCATGGGCAGTGGGCAGCTCTCTGCGGCCCAAAGCTCAGCTCTGAAGGTGCTGCTGTGGAGTCAGGTGCCTGTCTGCAGTCGTGACAGTCACTCATCATCCTAACAGAGGCTGGAGTTACTTTTCCTCCTGTTTTCTCCAGTACCAGGAGGCCATGGGGTACCTGTGGTCATGGTGCTGTCCTGTACAAAACCTTTAGTGCTCAGGAAGCTTTTATCACTGCCTCTCCTAAAAACCGAGTTTATCTAAGAGGAAGAAGAATGGGTTGCTCAGCTTTTGTTTCCTCACTTAATGAATCTTTGAAAGGGAACAAAAAGGCCCAGGTTTCGGTTCTGATGGTGATGTGGCAATTGCCTGGAGCTGCTCTAGACGGGAGCAGAGCGGATGTGGTTCCTTTACCGGTTAAAAGAAATCAGCCACAGGAAGCCGAGTGGAAAATGTCAAGTGGCTGATAAAGTGCTCGGTAATTTGAATTTGAACCGGTGCTGTTGAAGCTCTGTGTGTGTTTTAGGTAAAGGTGTGTCCAAAACCTGTTAGAAATTCAAACTGCACCTCTACTCCTTTCAATGTCACAAGTTTGCACGTCCTCAGACCTTTTTTCTGGTTTGTCAGTAAGCCTCATAGTGATTCCAAAGAAACACCCCACTTCCACTTCTGCTGGGTCAGGTGCTCCCTCAAAGCAGAACGCATTTTTATTCAAATGATTTAAGGAGTCAGACAGGCTTAATTAAAAGGGAGGTTTCTTCCTGCAGGTTTTTTGTCTGGGAGCGTGTCCTCCATGTTCCCAAACACTGTGGGTACTTCATGGTGTGCTGATTCCTCAGGGAACAGCGTGGGGTGGGAGCATTTGGTGTCCAAGAGTTACACCTGGCTCTGGTGAACCATGGAATGGTTTCAGTTGGAAAGGACCGTGAAGATCATCCCCTCCTAACCCTAATGTGTTTTACAGTGGCTGTGTTTGAAACTAAGCATCAGGGAGGGAAGGGCCGTGCTGCAGTGCTGAGGAAAGCTAGGCAAGCTCTGTATATATTGGGAAATATTTGCTTCTAACCTGAGTCTGCTGGATAAAATACATGTCTGGTTTGGGAAGCTGCACAATCAGAATCCGTTTCAGCTTATGGTGCGAGTGTTGTGCACAGTGAGAGCAGAATTCGGGCATGGTCTCCACTGGGAAGAGCTTTTCCCTTTTGAGTGACTGAAGGTGATGCAGAAAGCCTTGGTCCTACCATGGACATGAAACCTGGAGGGATGGAACACCTCTGCTGTGAGGGAAGGATGGGAGAATTGGGATCCTTCAGCCTGGAGAAGAGACCTCATTGTGGCATTCCAGGACCTGAATGGAGCCTGCATGAAAATGAGAGACAGAAAGACAGAGACTATTTGAAAAGGGCCTGGAGTGCCAGGAGGAACGGCAGGGTTAGGTCAGGTATCAGTAGGAAGTTCTTCCCTGGGAGGGTGGGCAGGCCCTGGCACAGGGTGCCCAGAGCAGCTGGGGCTGCCCCTGGATCCCTGGCAGTGCCCAAGGCCAGGCTGGACGGGGCTTGGAGCAGCCTGGGATGGTGGAAGGTGTCCCTGCCATGGCAGGGGTGGCACTGGGTGGGATTTAAGGTCCCTTCCCACCCAAACCATTGGGGAATGCCGTGATTCCCTGACTGCAGGAGTGACAACACCTCACCCTTTCCCTTGAAACTTCCTTGCTGCACTAACGCACAGCTGGCAGGAGAAACGCTGTAACTTGTGCAGGGGTCAGAGCTTCCCTCAGCGCCACTGGGGTGTCCTGAACCCCTCGTTGTGGGGTGCTGGGACGGAAAGTGGGAGCAGCATTGCGAAAGGGGGTCAGGAGCGATGGCAGCCGCTGCCATCCGTCCCTCCTGGGCTCCGCTCGGCTTTTCCTTGGGCAAGAGAGGCCGTGGGGACAGCTCGGGTGGCACCGCGGGTGGGTTTGGGCTCCTCGGGGCTGGGCAGGTCTGAGCGGCTGCTCCGAGCACGGCGGGGCTGCAGATCCAGCAGCACCTTCCCACCCTCCCAATAAACCCCTCCTGTGTTCCAGCCCAGGGCGGCTGTGCGGCAGCGTGTGCCAGCTATCACAGAAACGCGTGTTTTACAGACATCCCGCTCTCGCTGCTCATGAATTAAAACTATTTCTGGCGTGGTGACTCTCAGGCTGCAGCTGAGCGTGGCGTGAGCAGCAACGTGTCCTTGTGCTGATGAGTGAGCGGAAAGGGGGATGGCCCTGAGCTGTGCCTGCCGTGGCTTTCCCCCTCCCGCCACAGGTTGGATCCTGCCGCCCGCTGGGTCGGATTTATGACATAAAAAGACTCTTTCATTCCTGTCCCTCACCGAGACGAACATGCCCCTCGCATCATACTGTTTAAATGCGTCTAATGCAGGTACAAAATAGCAGCATAAAATCCACTTCTTAGAGAGATCAAGGATAATGGGATTCATCTCCAATCAGCTTGAAATCCCTTGAAACAATTAAAGCTCAGCCTGGCGACTCATAAGCATCAAAGGCTTTTGATGAGTGTAAACCTTAAATAAAATCAGCGTTTAGAAAACACATCGTTTAGGCGATGAAATCCCTTAAGACAAGGTGCTGAAAGCAGCGTGG
>NC_031797.1:2081185-2145296 GCF_001522545.3 Parus major | reverse complement strand
GGCAGGCGTGGGGCCAGAGCCTCCTTAAGAGGCGGCGGTGTGGGGTGACGAGCCGCTTCCAATTGCAAGGCAGCAGCACATGACATAAGATGCTCCACATTTGCCTCCTGGGCGCTAGTTTAAAAATAAAGGATATTACACGTCGGGCTCGGAGCGGCTGCGGAGGGGAGGCTGCGGGACGGGAGATGCGCGGTGAGGCTGGAGGGATGCGGGGGCTGCCCAGCATTTGGGACATTTGGATTGAAATTGTTCGGCTCGTGGTGCTCTTGGGGAGCTGTGGGTGTCACGCCGGCTCTGCTGGGGGGTTTTGCACTGAGCGGAGCGTGCCTGCTGTCAGAATTTCCTGTATTTCGTGCAAATGCTGCAGGCTCGGGTTGTGCCTCTTTGGGGTTGCCTCGCTCACGTCAGTGGAGCTGCTTTGCTGTGACGTTTGGCTGTATTTTAATTTTTCAGACCTGTTTTCGCAGGGACAGTGCTGTGTGAGTCAGACGCGAGGATGGCACTTGCAGAACCTGTCTCCGTGGCTTATTGCAATTCAGCTCTTCAAGGGAGCTGTGAGGTGTCACGGGAAGATGTGCTGCTCAACTCTTCACCCAGGTTTGTCTAATTTAGGATTTTATTTACCCACCTGTATATATAGTTTGTATTCTACCGTGCTTGCTTTGATTATTAAAATGATTTTGGAAGAGCCCTGCCTCTGCAGGGAACAGCTCATGTGCAGTATCTATACTGATCTCAAATTCCTGCTGGTAAGAGGCTGCTTAGATTTACAGACTAAAGAGCAGATTAGGGTCTATATCTCACCACAGCATAATGGGATCTAGCTGACTAAAACTGCTTCACCTCAATTTTTTGGGGCTGCATTGAATTACATGTTGTAAGAGGGGAAAAAAATGACTTGATTGACTGCAAGGGAAATAGCTGGGGCTTTTCTGCTCATATTACTGGGTCATTTGCATGCTTTGATCATAAAAGCTGGTGGAGAAATGGTGCAGAACTATTGCAACTGAGGATTAATTTGTGCTGAAAAATGTTCTCAATAATGAGGAGGAAGCACGGAGATGGGAATATCTCATAATACCCTGGGGGGAAATAAAGAAATTATTTACTCAGCAGTGGTTGCTGGTTTGCAGATTAGTTCAGAGAAGCAGTTCTGCTTTAGGACAGGACATGGGATCAGCCATGTCAGATCTTCCCTGGGCCTTAAAACTCCTCATATGCCCAAAGCAGTCACAGTTGATTGTTCCCTAGAAATTCAGAATAAACGTAGATTAGAGGGAAGAGATTTTCCCCTTACCCTGAAATTCACACAGTGCCTGGATTGTCTTGTCTCTGGCCTGCTAGAAAGGAAATAAAAGGTGGGACTTGGTGGGAGCCCTGCCTGGCTGAGGCTGAGGAGTTTGTGTGGGCCCAGAACAGCTCTCCTGTGTGATGTGATGGGCAGGGTCAGGGCTCCTTTCTGCCCCAGAGCTGCCCCTGCAGTGTTGGGGTTATTGTGATGTCAGGGCCCTGCTGGATGAGCCTGGGGCTGGTGCTGCAGGTGTTGCTGTGGAGAAGGGAAAACACCGGCCTGGAGAAAACATCTGCGTGATGGGCTGAGGAAAAGGGCCCGGTAGGGCAAGGCAGGATGGAAAGTTTGGGTCTCTCCAGTGTAACCTTAAATCAGCTAAAACTCAGACCTGAATGCTCTGCAATGGTCCAGGCAGGGCATTGCCCAGGGCAGGGAACAAAGCAGCAGCTGCCTGCTTGGAGAGTGAGATTCCCAAATCTCACTGGGTCTGGCTTCCAGCTCCTGCTCTCAAGTGGGATATGAGACTTGATTATCCCTTACCCTCCTCATTAAGGCTGTGAGACAGTCCAGCTTGGAAAGGGATGGAGTAAGAGCAGTTTGGCAAGCAGGCAAGTGGTGCTTCACCAGCTCCTGCAGGGCTGAAAGTGAAAGGACACCTCAGCTGGGAGGAGTGTGGCTGAAGCACGCAGGGATGAGCCTGTTTCTGTTTCCTCCCAAGCTCTGGTGGGAGCACTGGCTTTAATAGGAATAGCTAAGATCAAGATTTCCTGTTAAATCAATTTCCTGCTCTTTTGCAGGAATCTGTGGGTTTCCCCATGGGGTGACTCCAGTGTCCCCAGGGCTGTCCCTGTTGTTGGACTCACATATTGCAGACAGGAGATGAGTTCCAGATCCGAGTGTCCCTTCCTGCCCCCCTTCTCCTCCTCCTCCCAGCTGCAGACTCTTTGTTTCAGGCACCTGGAGCAGCCTTTAGGAATTAAATGATGGCTGTTCTGGGAAGATGTTTATGCATTCTTCTGCAGCTTGTCTGCAATGAAAGCTGCAATTAGGACAACACTCATGTATTCAAAACCTCACAGGCAGAGCTTTCACACTCAGAGGGACCCGTTCCATTGCTGGGGCCATCCAGGGTAGTGAATTAATAAAGTCACCTCCAGAACATCAGGATTCACTTTGACATCCAAGGACTGAGTGACATTAAGGGATGGAGCAAACCTGCCTGTGGCAGGCAGCCCTCAGTGTTCTCATCCAGGGATAATTCCTTTTGCCTTGCAGAACTGCTGAGCCACACAACAACAACAGCGAGCCAGGGGAAGATCCCAAGATGGAGAAATATCAGGTGAACTCACTCGATCCCAAAGGTGAGTGGATGGAAGTTTGGGGACTGTGGGGTGCCTGAAATTATTATTGCAATGAGAGAAGGATTTGTCAAACCATGACAATGGAAGAAGCGGCTCAGGTTGCAGGATGGGTTGTGCAGAAGTGTCTGGAACTCAGGCTTTAAAGCACAGCTGTGCATCCAGGATTAAATAGGCAGTGTCAGTGCCTGGTGCTCATCTGTCAGGTACCAGTGTCCTGCTTTCAGTCCTCTTGAAAAGAAAAATAAACTAAAAATAGCAGAGTATGAGATGCAGGAAACTTTCACCTTACCAGTACAAGAGCCTTAGGGCAGCAGAGCAGGTTAGAGGGGACATAAGTGGGAAATGTTTAACAAAATTTGAAAGTGCTCTAGAAGTTTCTGGTGTAAAGTACTGGGGGTCACATGGCAAAATTGTCACAAAGAAAGGGTGAGAAAAGGGGGGGGAGGTATAACAGCCTTTCCTTTCATATGCTTGATACTTGTATTTCTATTGTTGTTATGGCAGCAGGAAATTTCTAAATCTAAGATGCTGAACACTTTTCTTTCACAGCAGCCTCCTCCCCTCCTGGCTCCAGTGTGTGGACGACGCGTTGTGATGGAGAGGTCAGGCTGAGGATGGAGGAGCAGGGCTTTGGCAGCGAGGCCCCAAAGACTGTGCACCAGCTGTTGCAGGAAAGTGTGAACAAATACAGTGACTTTTATGCCCTTGCATCCAAAAAAAATGGCCAGTGGATAAAGCTGACATATAAGATGTACTATGATGAGTGCTGGAAAGCAGCCAAAAGCTTCCTGAAGGTAAGAGTTTGTTGAATTCTCTTTGTACATATTCACAGAATCCTAAAACCAAAATGGTTGGGGTTGGGAGGAACCTTAAAGCCCATCCCATTCCACCCCTGCCATGGCAGGGACACCTTCCACCATCCCAGGCTGCTCCAAGCCCCGTCCAGCCTGGCCTTGGGCACTGCCAGGGATCCAGGGGCAGCCCCAGCTGCTCTGGGCACCCTGTGCCAGGGCCTGCCCACCCTCACAGGCAACAATTCTTTCCCAATATCTGATATAAACCTCTCTTATTTTAATTTAAAACTGTTCTCCCTTCTCCTACCACTGTGTAAAAAGTCAGCTTTAATGTTCACTCATTAAGTGCTGGAATGGCAGTGTTCAAATCTATCTTAAACCTGCAAATTCCCCGAGTACAGATGAATCTTACAGTGACAGGGAAGTACCCAAACATGCTCTGGACACCTTGGTATTTCATTTTTTTGACAGTTACTTCTACATTTAACCAAGAACAAAAGCAAGTAAGGAAACATTTAAAGTGAGGTGTTTGAGATGTATGGCAGACCCGGACACTGCCCCTCCAGAGGCATGGAAAGGTTCATCTTTCTAAGAGAAAAACTTAAAGGGATATTTACAAACCTGGCTTAAATGTCCCACATGGCCCAGCCTTTTGCTTGTGCTGCTGGGATTAGGAGAACTGGAGACAGAAACCAACAATACCTGTTTTTACTGTTGGGACCAAGTCTTATCTCTTCAAGTTAAAGCCAGCCTGGTTTTACTTCTGTGGTGGGATCTGGGACAAAACCAGAGTCTGGCTGAGGGAGTTAAAGACTGGGACTCCAAGAGCTGGAATTTCATGGCCAAGTGGGGCTGCCACTGGAGCTTGTTGCTCTGGCCATTATTGATATCTGACATTCCCAACTTGTACCAAACATCCCAGGAGGTGCTGTCTGACTTCACCTCTCAGCTCCTCATTCCCAGCCCAAGGGGAACTGGTAACTCCCTGGATTGCAGGTTTATATTCCTGTTAGTGAACTCCAGTGTGCCAGTCTTTCCAAGGGCAGACCTCAGCAAATCCCTATTTTCCTGCCTGCTTACACTTGGACAGTGATGTGAAACTTCCACTGCTTCCATCTTGGCTCCTGGGGAGTTTTCCAGTGGGAATTACCCCGTGTAAGAGCAGGAACTCTTCCCTCAATGCTGTGCTCACAGCAGAGATCTGCAAATGAACCCTGAGCTTTGTCCAGAGGAGAAGCCAGGCTGCTGTAATTCCATCTCTTGTTTACAGCTGGGCCTGGAGCGTTTCCATGGAGTGGGCATCCTGGGATTTAATTCTGCAGAGTGGTTCATTGCTGACATTGGAGCTATCCTTGCAGGGTAAGACTCTTGTTTCTTGCCATGCATTTTGCTTTGGCAGGCAGAGAGTGACTGCACTATTCATATGAGAAGCAGGTTTTGATTAAAACCCCAGTAGAACAAACCAAAAAAAACCCAAACCCAATTGCTTTTATTTGGGTTTAATGAAGGTGGATAGTAGCTGAACTATTTCATAATGAATTAATGAGACAAAAATGAATTCCCTTTTTCTTAGCCAGCTGCTTCTCTCAAAATAAGATGACCAGAGGTTAATCCAAAAGCATTCTTATGTACACAGTGATTAAAATATGGTGGGAAATGCCAGAGAATTCCAGGGCTGGATTGTGATATCTGCCTTCCACATGAGATATTTTGGTCCCTCGCACCACTCTTGACATTTCACACGCCCCAGAACAGAATCTTTCCTCTAGGAATTAAGCTCTTCCCTCTTTGTTGTCATTTTATGGAATATTCTTCCTAAAGTTTTTTCTCTGACATGGTCTGAATTTTGCCAGCAACTCTGCTTGTCCTCTAACTCTGTGGTTTTGTTTTCTGTTTTGTTTTTCCCCTTTCCCAGGGGATTTGCTGTTGGGATCTACACTACAAACTCTCCCGAGGCCTGTCATTATGTGGCAGAGAACTGCAGTGCCAACGTTATAGTGGTGGAAAACCATAAACAGCTGCAGAAAATCTTAGAAGTAATAATGTTTTTTAAATGGCTAGGGGTTAGAGCTGCCTGTTGCCAGATGTGGGAGGGTAAAATGCTGTGGGAGGGCATTACCTGAGGGGAGTGCTGGGTCTGAGAGCAGAGGTGAACTCCTTGGTGTGCTCCCTGCTCCAGCCAGGTGAGCTGGCAGTGCTCTGTGTCTCACAAGAGTTTAAGTGGTGCTTTCACTTCTTAAAAGCCTTGGGCTTAAAATAGAAGAAGCCAGAATGAACAACTGAGCATCCTCTAGGTTGTTTGGCAACATCCCAGCTCAAATTATGATTGTTTCTAGTGAGGCAAACCCATTCTTTCAGGAGCACAGATGGGATTCTCTTGGCTTAACATGAAGTGGCAAATGTGAGGAGTGTGTAAGTGGGGTTACAGAGGCCTGAAAGGGACAAGCAGCATTTGCTCCTTCTCACAAACCTCCCTTCCTGACACAGATTGAAGACAGACTACCTCATCTGAAGGGCATTGTCCAGTACGGGGAGGAGATCAAAGAGAAGAGACCAAATCTGTACTCGGTAAGTCCTGGGCTTCCTCACGCCTTCTGAGTCCTGGTTGTGTTCAGCTGCTGGCTGCAAGTACCTGTCACCTGCTGTGGGGCCTTAAACATCTGCTGGGGGACACACAGATGTGGGGGACATCCCTGTCCATGGCAGGGCCTTGGAATGAGATGGTCTTTAAGGTCCCTTCCAACCCAATCTGTGACTGTGATCCCCTGAGCTCGTGTTGGCTGTGGTGGGCAGGAGGTGTCTGCTGTTGTGCAACCTGGATAATCCATGTTGTAAGGGGACTGTGAGCCTCCTGACCTTTCCCCGACACCCTCAGGCCCCACAGTTGCTCCAGGGAGTTGCTCCAGAGCTGTAAAGCTGCTGGGGGTGGGTCTGTCTCCATTCTGCTCCTCCCTGTGTCAGCCAGAAAACACTGCGGTGACAGTGTGAATTCACAGCTTCTTCCAGAGCTCTGGACAGGGGGAACAGCTTCCTTCTCTTAATGTGTAACACAGAGTTTCATTTTTCCTGTGGGTGATTCCTTACAAAGGGACTGAGCTCTTCTGTTCTCTGCAGTGGAGGGAGTTCATGGAGCTGGGCAGGGACGTGCCGGACTCGCGGCTCCGTGAGATCATCGCGTCCCAGAAACCCAACCAGTGCTGCACCCTCATCTACACCTCGGGCACCACGGGGCAGCCCAAGGGCGTCATGCTCAGCCACGACAACGTGAGTGCCCAGTGCCACCCCAGCAGCTGTCACCCTGGGGGTGCTGAGGGGGAACATCCTGAGCTGGGAGGGACCCTCAGGGATGATCAGTGCAGCCCCTGGCCCTGCCCAGACCCCCCAACAAGCCCACCCTGAGCATCCCTGAGAGCGCTGTCCAAACGCTCCTGGAGCTCTGGCAGCCTTGGGGCCGGGCCCATTCCCTGGGGAGCCTGGGCAGTGCCAGCAGCCTCGGGGGGAAGAACCTTGCCCTGAGATCCATCCCAAGCCCTGGCACAGCTCCAGCCCTTCCTGGGCTCCTGTCCCTGTCCCAGAGCAGAGCTCAGCCCCTGCCCCTCCGCCTCCCCTCGGGAGGAGCTGCAGCCCCCGAGGAGCCTCCCCTCAGTCTCCTCTGCTCCAGCTGAACGAGCCAAGTGCTGCTGTTGAGATCCCAGGATGCTGTAGCTGTGTTGTGCCTGTGTGTTCTGTGCTGAAGCCCTGGTGGGTTCCTGTTGCAGCTGACGTGGACGGCGGCGGTGGCCGCGCGCTTCATCACGCTGAGCGATGCCCACGACAGGCAGGAGCACGTGGTCAGTTACCTGCCCCTCAGCCACATCGCTGCACAGATGTGTGATATTTGGGCAGCCATGTCCTTCGGAGTGCAAGTTTACTTTGCCCAACCAGATGCATTGAAGGTAAAAAAAAATGAGATAATAAACTTACACCCATCCACCTGCTTGAGCTGGGGTGGGTGCTTGAAACAAGGCTGTGTTATCTCGTGGTTCTGTCAGCTTTCCTAACTGGGTTTACTTTGCCCATTGACCAACTGCCCCTGTTGGTCTGACTGGGGCCTGACCTTCACCTTTTGACTCAGTCACAAACTGGGAGAAGCTGACCCAGCATTTCACAACTGGGAGCTGCTGAGTTCTTACCTGACACCTGGTGCCACATCAAGAACTGGTTGAGCAACAGCCTTGTGTTTGCTCTGCCTACATTGCACCATGGACCCAGCCTAAAGGATCCTTGTGTCAGCACTGGCACTGAAAGCACTGACCCTTGCTCCCTTCACAATTCCCACTGGAATGCCTCAGGGGTTCCCTTCTCTTGGTGGCGCTGCAGAAAACAAACAATTCCTCAAAACCGATGGCAAACTCCCAAGTTTTGGCTGTGACCAGTACTGACCTGAAGTCTGCAGCGAATCACTTCTAAAAACTGCATTAAATCCTGCTTCTCTCAGGGCAGCTTGGTGGAGACCCTGCGGGAAGTGAGGCCAACTGCTTTTTTGGGAGTTCCTCGTGTCTGGGAAAAAATGGAAGAGAAAATGAAATCTGTGGGCATGAAAGCCTCAGCGTTCCGAAGGAGAGTGGCATCGTGGGCCAAGGAGGTGGGGCTGCAGACCAACCTGAAGAGGATGAATGGGTAATTATGAGCTACATTTCAGGGATGCTGATGAGTTTTAGGAGAACTTTCCTGTCAGATCAGGGATTTTATTCCACCCAGGGGTTTTATTCCACCCAGGATTATATCCCATGTGAGGACCTGAGGGGGAGCAGCAAGGGCTGGAGGGGGGAAATAATCCATTATTTTATTGAATGAACTGAAATAGGATGGAGATAAAAGGAGGAAGGGGAAGGAGTTCCAGGTGTGCCCGTTTTCCTGGTGCAGGTACTCGGAGGTGCCGGTGAATTTCCGCCTGGCCAGGCAGTTGGTGTACAGGAAGGTGCGCAAGGCCATCGGGCTGGATCGCTGCACCAAGTGCTACACAGGGGCTGCTCCCATCACCAGAGAGACCCTGGAATTCTTTTTGAGCCTGAACATTCCCGTGCTGGAGCTCTATGGGATGAGTGAGAGCTCTGGGCCTCACACCATCTCCCTACCTCACGCCTTCAGGCTCGGCAGGTGAGCACCTCCCTGGGAGCAGAGCAGGGCTGGGCTCTGCCTCTGGCACTCCATCTCTCCTGGAGCAGCTCATCCCCTGAAAGGTCCCTGGGGAGCCACATCACAGGTGAAGAGATCTGCCAAGGGATATGGGAATTTACCTTGGCTGGGTTCTGTGGGAGCTGGGGAAGAAGTGAGGGGCTGGAGGGATGAAGGAAGGATTGGTAACTCCAACCTACCCTTCACTTTAATGGCAAATGACTGAAGGGTGCAGCGTGTCTTGAATGGCTCCTTCAGTCTGCACAGTGCAGGTTTGCTGCCAAGGACATAAATCATTCAAAGCTCAGGTGTTGAGAACAATGAGTGCAAAGCAGCAGGTGTGTGAGCACTGATCTCTGCAATAACAACTCGTTCTGCAGCTGCCCTTACACGAGCACATGCCTCTGAAGCTCTTTGCTGGAGCTGTTGTGCTAAAATCCTCTGGGGCTTTGTTCAAACCCATCAGCTTGAGAGGTGCTGCTGTGGCCTCTGCTTGAATCCAGTTTAAAATAAATGAATCCTTGGTGTGTGCTCTGTTTCAGCTGTGGGAAGGAGCTGGGGGGCTGCCACACCCTGATCCATAAACCAGACAGGGATGGTGTTGGGGAGATCTGCTTCTCAGGAAGGCATGTCTTCATGGGCTACCTGAACATGGAGGACAAAACCAAAGAGGCCATCGATGAGGATGGCTGGCTGCACTCAGGGGACCTGGGCAAGCATGACAAGGATGGATTCCTCTTCATCACAGGCAGAATTAAAGGTAACACATCCCCTGACGTTATCTTGATGTTGTGCACTATGGAATCAGTGAGTTGTTAAATGCTGGGAAAGACCTCATGGAGCCCAACTAACCCATGCCCCCAATCTTTTAAATCCCTCCAGGGATGGTGACTCCACCACTGCCCTGGACAGCCTGTCCCAATGCTGAACAGTGAAGAAATTTTTCCCAATATCCAACTTAAACCTCCTCTGGTACAGGAGGAGGCTCAGCTGGTTGTGTGGTTGTGACTTGCACAGAAAAATATTTAAATGCTCTTCCTGGAGTTTCCCTGTGAATGTGGCTGCAGGGTGTCCTCCCCTGTGATGGGAGGAGAGGGGCAGCCTCTGGAGCCAGGGTGTGTTTACAGAGTGAGGGAGAAACCCTCTGATTTCAGCACCAGTGCAGTTCATGCTTTGTGGGCTGCTTTTACCAGCAGTCCCCTCAATTTCAGGAGCTTTACTGGGTGACCTCCAAGGAAAACAGCAGCTTAACACTGTTGTGCAAGGGTCTTGCAACAATGTGGCTCTTGGGACAGCAGTTTGAGCAACCCCAGACAAAGCCAAATGTCACTCAGGCCTTCAGCTCTCAAAAAGAGAGAGGTGCTCATGAGAGGGCTGCTCTAAGGAACAGGAGATTGAGGAGAGGGGGTCCCCTCTGCTCTGCAGCACACAGGAATTCCTTTCACTTTAATTTCTGACCATTTGGGTGCCAACTTAGGTGCCTTAGAGGCCCAGGGGTGTGTGCCAGGGTGCCAAGGGGCTCACCCTGCATTGCCAGACTGCAAACACCCCTGGAGCAGCAAGGCAAGGCAGCTTTGGCTGGGCCAAAGAGGAGGAGCAGGAGCTCCTGCTCCTCTCTCCAGGGATCAGCACTGAGGCTGAAAAAGCCCTTTGAGGTCATTGAGTACAGCACCACCACTGAACCACGTCCCCAGGTGCCACATGCCCACATTTTTGAACACTTTTGGGGATGGTGACCCTGTGACTTTCCCAGTCCTGGTGTGCTGGCACACAATCACTGATCCAACAGATAGGAAGGAGCAGTTAAATTGTTTCAGATTGTGGGAAGGGGAGAAGCTCCAAGCATTAATCAGGATTTGATTGTTTTCCAGAGCTCATCATCACTGCAGGAGGTGAGAACGTTCCTCCTGTTCCAATCGAGGATGCAGTCAAGAATGCTGTTCCCATCATCAGCAATGCCATGTTGGTTGGAGACAAAGCCAAATTCCTTGCTATGCTCCTGACACTAAAGGTAATGGAAAACAGGATGGGGATCCACCACCTGTGCTGCTGAATCTGATAAATTGCTGGGAGGAAGAAAATTGTTACACATTTTTAGTATCTTGTGGAGATGAGCCCAGAGCACAATTGGCTGTAGCTGAGCTGCAGAGAGCAGCTGAAAGCACAGAGCTGTCACTTGCTCAGACCATCAGGCCCTGCTGTTGTTCAGGGCAGCTTTTTCTGTGCCACAGAGGGCAGGAAGAAACAAAAGGAAAAGACCCAAAAGTGAGGCTGGAAAAGGAAACCCTTCAGCTCTCCTCACCAGTTTCAGTCTCCCAGAGCAGTCTGTCAGGGATTTCTTTGTCAGACTCTGGCTTTAAACCCTGCCAGGTCCCACCTGTGGTGGCCTGTGCTGAGTGTCAGAGTGGGAATTGCTCCTTAGTGAGACCGAGGCCAGCAGCCTTGGCCTGGGACAGGAGACCTGAGCCAGGCCCTGGGGGTGGCCCTGCTGAGCTTTTCATGGCTGAGTGCTGTGTGTGACCTCCAAGACAGCGCAGGGACAGTAAACTGTGCTCCAGAAAAGGTCTGGAAAAAAGTGATCAACTTTGGGTAGCACAGGAGGGATTTGGTGGATGAGCTCTGTACCCTGCTGGCTCCTGAGCAGGCAGAGATCTGGGGGGGTTATCTGTGTTTTGTCCCAAGTTCCCATTGGCAGCCAGGGGTTGGTGAGAGCTGAGGGGCTGCTGGGCTTGGAGTGGGGTGGGGAAGGGACCCAGGAGCTGTCCCAGGGCAGTGTCCAGGGCTGGAGGCTCCTTGGTGCAGAGGGCCTCAGCAATGCTCAGTCACCTGCTGTGGCCTGCAGTGCGTTGTGGATGCAGAAACGGGCGAGCCCAGAGATGACCTCAGTCCAGAAGCTCTGGAATTCTGTCAGAAACTGGGCAGCAAGGCCACCAAGGTCTCAGAAATCATCAGCAGCAAAGACAAGGCCATCTACACCGCCATCCAGAAAGGGATCTCTGCTGTCAATGAGGGAGCTGTGTCCAATGCCCAGAAAGTCCAGAAATGGGTCCTGCTGGAGAAGGATTTCTCCCTCTTTGGTGGAGAGCTGGGTGAGTGGTGAGGGGGTGTCTGGGGTCTGCCTGTGCCCCTTCCCTGGCGATTGAACATCAACACAACCACAGCCCCCAGTGCACAGAGCTGCTCCCAGCCTTTCCTCACTCTGGCTTTTCCACGTGGCAGGTTGGGGTGGGATGAACTGGGGTGAATTCCCACTTCTGCCCAGCAGCACCGAGTGGAGCAGCTCTCACCCTTGTGCAGAGCTATGGAACATCCAGAGCTGGGAGGGACCCTCAGGGATGATCAGTGCAGCCCCTGGCCCTGCCCAGACCCCCCAACAAGCCCACCCTGAGCATCCCTGAGAGCGCTGTCCAAACGCTCCTGGAGCTCTGGCAGCCTTGGGGCCGGGCCCATTCCCTGGGGAGCCTGGGCAGTGCCAGCAGCCTCGGGGTGCTGCTTCAGCTCACAGGGGAAGAGAGGGAGATTCTATTAAACCCAAAGAGAAATTTAGAACCAGTCACTGTTCCATGTTCTGCCTCTCCCCTCCAGCCCAGTTTCACCCCAGGCCTGCTGGGTGCTCTCAGTGGTTGCCCCCATTAACCCTGTGCTGTTCCCCACAGGCCCCACCATGAAGCTGAAGAGGCCGGTGGTGGCTCAGAAATACCGGGACCAAATTGCTCAGTTTTACACGGACATGGAAACCCCCTCGGGGGAGCCCTCGAGCCGGACATAGAGCCCTGGACTGAAACCACTCCCGAGGCCACTCCCAGGAAGGATTCCCTGGACCCTGCTGAAATAAAGAGGCTCAGCCTTCAGGCAGCCCCTCGGCGTCGCTTTGCTGTCCGTGTGTCCTGCCCCTGCAGTGTGGTGAGCGTGGTCCTGCCCATGTTCTCCTGTGTCTTGTGGCCCCTGCTGAGAGATCTCAAATAGCTCAACTTTCTATTTTTTATTTCCATTTTTATAAGGGTGATACAATGTTTACCTTAAATCCATGTGCTATGTTATGTTACATTCTAACCAAAGTTTTCTTTTCCTGAGATGAATGTAAAACTGCAGCTGCAAATCAGGAGCTGCCCTTTTCCTGCTAAGGGAGAAAGGCAGATTTCATTTTCCAGCAGTCCTCACTCCCTGCTGCACGTTTCCCTGCATGCTGATGGCATCCATATCATTTTAAATCTCCTTCCCTACAAACTGTTCCTGTCTGAGATGACAAATGCTGAGTGACTGCACGCAGCAGTGGAGGTGGAACCTCACATGAACTGGGTTTGTCTGTGCAATATTTTGAGTTTGTTTTACCCTTTTGAGTTATAATGAAGCCATAAATTGTTGTTGAAGTTGTATCTGTGGCTGGTATTCTGGGAAGTGATTTACTCCAGGGATTATTTATAAGGCTGTGTACAATGTGTGAAATCTGTTTGTGTCTTACAATCCAGAAATGTTGTAGTGTCTGAAATGGGGAGCTCCAGAGAGGAGGGTGGGGGTGCTGAGGCTCTGTACCTGTGCTTGGGGAGATGGTGCTGGGAGCCCAGGCTGCCTCTCCTGAGGGTCTGTGAAGGTTCTTCATGGTGAATTCAGCCTGGAGAACACAGACTGCCCACAGCCACAGCTGGAGGGAAGCACCTGTACCCAATAGCTCCTCGTGCTCTCTGCTGCAGGGCTCATTCCAGGCTCCATCCCCAGCAGGTGAAGGATTGTCTGGGAATGGCTCATTTCAAACCAGAGATCCTTACCTGAGCCTGGGCAGAGCAGCCCAGCTCTGGCTCCCAGTAACCATTCTCCAGGGAAAGGAGGAGGTGGGAGCAGCTCAGGGCTGGGCTCAGGGTGGGTTAAACCCAAACCTGTCTCTGCTTTGGGCTGGTGAAATTCCACTGGTGGAAGGGTGGAAATCACTGCTGGAACTGCAGCACTGGGCCAGTGTGCGCTGAACTGGAGCTGCTGTGTCCAAGTGTTTGCAGAGGAATGTGAAATAAACTCCTCCACTTGTGTCTCTTGCCTCTCACTCCTTCCTGGGCTGGGGCAGGGCTGGGTTTGCAGCAGCTGAGCTGAGCCTGGGCCGTTCCCAGGGCTGGAGCTGCTCCCTGGGCAGCCACGGACACGGGAGAGATCCCACCCTGCCCTGGGCTGAGCAATGCCTGTGCCAAGGGCCTGGACCCCTCCCCTGAGCACACAAAGCTCTGGTGGATTAAGGAGCACTGGAACCACCCCCTGCTTAAAACAATTCCCTTTTCCTTGGCTCTTTCCCTGGCCCAGTGGTCTTACCTGTGCCCTGAGGGGAGGTTTTGGGAAAGCCACGGTGCCATCCCTGGAGAAACAACAGAACAACTCAAAAACACATCCAAGTTTTACTTTTCCATCTTACTTTATTTCACTTTTTCTAGAAAATTCCTCCATAGTTCCACAAATTTAACAAAAAGTTTAAAATTCAGGACAAACAATCCTGTAACGTATTACAAACATGAGTTTTTTTGTGGTTTTTTTTTTAAATCTTGCAGTTAGTCTTGGCTCAGCTGCATTTCTTCCAGCTGAGTGAAGAACTTTCTCCCAACACAACTTTTAAAATCCTCAGGTGCTGAGGTATTTAATACCTCGGCTCTAGGCAGAAATACAATTAAAAATTCTCTAGAAGTTGAAGTACTTACATTTTTCTTTAGGAGTGCAAACTCATCTTGTCAGTTTTTGATGGCTATTCCACGCCCCAGGAAAACAACACGATTTGGGTCCTTTGAGCACTAATTCCCAGCTGTCCCAGGTGCACCAGGGGTGTCACAGCATCACCAGAGCACCCGGGTGAGCAGGGAGGAGCCTCACGGGAGCAGAGCCGGCTCCAGCACATCCCCCATGGAAAACTGCGGAACCGGAGCCGCTCCGGGCTCTGCTCGTGGAGAGGCCCCTCCCGAAGGGACGTTTCAACCTCTCCCACCATCAAACACGGTCCAAGATCTGACAAATAAAAACTGCTTCTGGATTGTTGCATCAATTGCTCGGCTCGTTCTGATGCTCCCACCGCACCCCAGGATCCCACGGGTGGCAGAGTCATTGCACTTCCATGGATTCAGCCTGACCTCAGCCAGCCTCGCTCCCTCCCTGGCCCAAACGCCTCAGCCGGGCTTTGCCAGCCTTCCTTTCCTCTCTTTTTTTAAGCTTTTTTAATAGTTCATGTCAGTAATGAAAGCCTCAAGGCTTAACACATCGCAGAGCAGGACCCAGGAAAACGCTCCTGGCCCTCCCTGCCCTCTGCTCCGGCCGAGGATGGAGGAGCCGAGTCCCGATCCCACCTCCAACACCATTCCAAGTCAGCAACTCGGGAAGCCCTCGGGCACCTGCCTGTGCCAGCAGCACCACCAAGGACACGGAGAAGTAACAGAGTCCTGTCCATCTTCCTTGGAAAAACCATTATGGCTACAAGTCAATTTGGGATTCTTTTTTTTTTTTTTCTTCCTTTTTTTAACAACGCAAGCTACTACACATCCTCGAGGACCTGAAGCAATGCCCACAGCAGCACTGCCCCCTCCTTCCTAGAGTACAATAATCCATCCATGCTCTCAAGAGTGACACAAGAACAAACACTTTATCCACAAAAACCTGTACACGGCATGTTCAGAACAGCGTTCAGCCAGCCTAGAGGGAATCTACACAGGGAACTCCACGGGGACACAAGATGAGGCCCAAATGTGACCATTCTTTGTTTGCAGAGTCACCCCTCCTGTGCTCCCCGACGCTACCACATACCCCAAAAAACATCAACTCTGTAGAACAACTAAGTACTTGCAAAAACCTTTTAGTAACAAATCAGCATGTGCACACAATGGAGAGGAACTATTGCTGGGGAACAATTCTACCTTGGGTTTTCAGGGGGGATTATAAACAGTCTAAAAAAATCCATGTGTAAAATACTTCTTATAAAAACCAAACAAAAGCCCTATCACTGCTCAGCAGACTTCACCAACAAAGTCACTTCCAGGACAGGACGATGCCACGGGCTCAGTGCTTCCAGCCAGGCTCAGGAAGAGCCTCCCAGGCGTGTTCAGGGACTGGCTGGGAGCTGTGAGCACGGGGTGCTGGCAGGAGCAGGGCCAGGAGGGGCAGCTCAGGAGCTGGGACAGTGCTGGGACCGCAGCTGGGGGAGGACAGACCTGGGCAGAGAGGGCAGCAAAGCCTCGGGAGAGCTGGGCCTCAGCCCAGCCAGCCCTGGGGATGGGACAGTGTCACCAAGCCCAGCCCAGGGTGCCCAGAGCTGCCTCCCCCTGGCACAGCCCCACAGAGACAGAGGAGCTCGCAGTACCCGCCCAGGCTCCAGCGTGGGTGTCCTGCTGTCACCTCCTCCCCTGGGCCCTGCCCTCCACCTCCTCTGGCCTTTCCATCCAGCCCTGGCATCGTCCAGCAAGAAAGAAAACAGCTGAGATCACTGGCGTGACAGGGTTTGCTCCTGGCATGAGCTTGAACTTCCATATATATATATATATACACACACACATATATATATATATATATACACACACACACACACGACACATGAAAGGTGGTACAAGGACAAAATTAATGGGAATCGGGTCAACATGACCCAACTCAAACAAGCTTATCATCATATTGCCACTTCAGTTGATTAGTTGCAACATTTCCATGATAAAGAAAGGGGGAACCCAAAACAAGGGACAGCAAACCCGGAGCGGTGCAACCCTCCCTGAGCAGAGGGGCTCCCCAGCACCGCTGCTCCCACACTGCCTGTGCCCCACGGCCATTTGGGAAAAGCCTCCCACAGCCCTTGGAAAAACCAGCAATTCCTGGGACAATACTGAATTTAGGGACCAGGAGCGTAACACAGCTTTGAGGAAAGCACTGGGATTTCCCCATGCCCACCTGGACAACACTTGGAGGTCAATACTAGTTTAACTAGAAATCTGGGGAAGGGGCTGCATTAGTGTTTCTGTTTCCTGCCTTTTCCTGCACGGGCAGAGGGGCGGGAGAGGGAGGAGGGAACAAAGCCAACTCCGTGTTTTACATCAGCGTCTCCCAGGCGTGTCCAAAGATTTCAGTTCTCCCTTGTTTTGGTTTTCCCAAAGTACAGCCACTACTATAGGGGCCACTGTAAGGAGATTCCTCTTTGAGAACACAGAACAAAACCAATCACATGTTTTGGCAAAGTTATCAAACACTGACAAATGGAAAGACGACGGGTGAGCCCCTTCTGGAGCATGGGATGCCTGGAGGTTGCTGTCCAGCTTCCTTACACTACAAATTGTCCACAAGAGGCATTGAACAAACGAGTCAAATCTTATTAAGCGCCTTCCCCTGCCAGAGCCATAAAAAAACAACAGAAAAACACACCCTTAAGATCGTAAGACCCAACTAGGCCCTTCTTATACATACAGTACATACATATATATAATATATATATATAAAATATACAGCTTACAGTTTTGCAGTCCTATTACAGTTAAAGCAGACTGAAAGGAGTGGGACTTTGTTTAGGAGCTCAGATCAACAAATAAGACACCTCCAAACCCCAGCAGGAGACAGCAGGTTCCAGAGGCCTCCTCACCGAGCAGAGTGTCCCTGCAGGGAGCTGAGGGTCCTGTCCCCACCGGGAGCCAGGTCATGGAACCAGTGGGTGATCCCAGCTGGAATGCAGCTGGAATCTGACCCCTCTCCTCTGCAGCAGACCAGCAGGACCCCGGGGAGCCTCCCGTGTCCCCAGTGGCCCGGCCAGCTCTGTCAAAGCCGATGTCACCCACACGGCGCGGGGCAGAGTGGGAGGGCTCTGCTTCCAGAGCTCTCCACAGGCTGGTCCCGAGCTCCAGGGGAAGGGAACAGCATCCACGCTTCTTCAGAGCTCAGAGATGCCCGGAAAATGTGCTCTTGATACACAGTTGCTCGAAGGGAAACCGAAAAGGTCGCGCTGTGCAGCCTAAGTGCAGCACGCCCGCCCTGCTCCGGGCCTGGCCCACGCAGCCGGGGCGGGACAGGCTCAGCAAGGCGGGCGCTGGTTTGAAGCCTACAAGAAAAGTGCAGCTGGCTGAGCATTCCTAGAGCATGGCTGTTCTCTAAGGCAGTGCTTCTTCGGGTGAGGCAGGAGGATAAGAAGGCCTAGTTCCGTGGGGTGGTTTCCTGGTACCAATGGAGGGGATCTCTGGTTGAAGAGCAGAGCCAGCTTCCCAGGCCCAGCGTCATGTGGCCACGGCCTCCAGGTAGCTCTGCAGCTTGCGGACGGTCGTCTCATCCAGGGAGAAGAGGTCAAAGTCAAAGGTTGTGTTGGTGACGTTGAAATGCCCGGTTTCCTCAATGAGATTCACGATCTGGAGATGGGGATGGATGTAAGGTACAGCACAGAGGGCGGGGGGTACCCAGAGCCCATCCAGGCTTTCCCACACCTTGGAGGGGCTCACAAGAGGGGAATCCTCTCCCCAAAAAACCAAACCAGCTCCTCCTGTCTGCCTAACTCTGTCTGGACAGTGATGTGGGCATGTTTCCTTTTAACCATAAAACAGAATATCCTGAGCTGGATCCCTCAGGGATGATCAGTGCAGCCCCTGGCCCTGCCCAGACCCCCCAACAAGCCCACCCTGAGCATCCCTGAGAGCGCTGTCCAAACGCTCCTGGAGCTCTGGCAGCCTTGGGGCTGGGCCCATTCCCTGGGGAGCCTGGGCAGTGCCAGCAGCCTCGGGGGGAAGAACCTTGCCCTGAGATCCATCCCAAGCCCTGGCACAGCTCCAGCCATTCCTGGGCTCCTGTCCCTGTCCCAGAGCAGAGCTCAGCCCCTGCCCCTCCGCCTCCCCTCGGGAGGAGCTGTCAGTCAGACCAAGCTGTCAGTCAGACCACGCTGTCAGTCAGACCAGGAGATCCCCACTTTGGGATTGCTGTGAGGATGGCAGAGGGAAGATGCCCACACCACACTCCTGTACCACTTCCAACAAAAACATTACATGCACAGCTGATTCTACTTTTTTCTCCATGTTTCTGCTTTCAAAGCAAAGCAGAGGCTCCGTGGAAGGGCCTGGCTGAGCCCCTGGACACCCAGATCCCCAGGGACAGCAGGGACGGGCTCTGTACCTGCTGGAGCACGTTGCGCTCCCGTAGTGCCATGAGCCGCCTGTGGAGCTCCACCAGCTCATCCGTGTAGGCCTGGAACACAAACAGGGACACGTGGAGAGTCTGAAGGTATTGCCAAAGGGACTTCCCCAGTGAGCATCAGAAGAACTTGAGGCCCTTCCAGGCATTTTCCCTGCTTTTTTACTGCCTCCTCCCCCTTCTCAAGTACAGGGAAATGAGGACTTCCCTTAAATACAAGTGCTCTAAAGGCCATTTTTTTTAATTTCATGACACCCACACCTGTAACCAGCTCCAAGGACTGGGCAGAACCTTTGAGGACATCAGTGGGGTGAAGTTCACCCTCAATGTGAGCTCCTCATTAATGGGTTCTCCCAATTAACTCCAAATTACCTGAAAACATCACGTGCACCAGTGAACAAAATCCCAGCAATCTGCTGAGCAATGATCTGCATTCAGGTAAGGAAAAATTCTCAGAGTGCACTGTATTCCCAGGCAGTTTTACCCATTCCACAACAGGAAACAAAGGATTGTTCACAGGCTCAACATGTTCATTATTCTTAGGTAAGAGTGATTTGTTTTATTCTTAATACTAGGCTTTTTCTTAATTTTAGTTTTTTTTAGGCAGCCAACAACAGGTCTGTATCAGCAAAACTGATTGACAGAATCAGTGAATCACAGAATGGACACTGCTCTGCCCTCCTTGGAGGCAAGGAAGGAGGGAATTTCATTGAACAAAGGTTCCAGCTAAACCTGCAAAGCAGAGCATCAAATAATCTTTAATTTATAAGATCAAAGCCAGATGAAACTGCCTTTGAGTGAAGTGCCCCAGCACTGCAGCAGTGACCAGGCCATTGGTTCAGACAAAGGGCAAACAAATACAACAATTTCAACATTTTGCCTGTGAACACCACCTGGGGCTCCAGCTATTTAATGTATGCAATTTCTGCAGTGCCACTCTCCAGAGTCTGTCCTTTCAACATCTGGTTTTTGTTAAACTCAAGCTTCTACCCTGCTGAGACAGAACAATGAACAGGCTGGGCTGATTCAGGTGGTTTTGTGCACAGTGAGGCCCAACCGCTCTGTGACGCTCAGCTCCTCAATCACAGAATCCTGGAATGGTTTGGCCTGGAAGGAGCTCAAAGTCCATCCAGTGCCACCCCTGCTATGGCAGGGACATCTTCCACTGTCCCAGGCTGCTCCAAGCCCTGTCCAGCCTGGCCTTGGGCACTGCCAGGGATCCAGGGGCCTGCCCACCCTCCCAGAGAACAATTCCTTCCCAATATCCCATCTATCCCTGCCCTCTGGCAGTGGAAGCCGTTCCCTGTGTCCTGGCACTCCAGGACATCATGAAAGATCCCTCTCCTCAGGACACACCTTGTCATACGTTCCCTTCTTCAGGATCTTCTCTGGCTTGTTACAAGACTCTGGGCTTTTCCTTCCAGATGCCTGAGAGGAAAAGAAACCAACAACAGGACCAAAATTAGCTCAGGAAACAGAGGAGCATCACAGCAGAGCGGAGGAATCACCTGTCTGCTGAGGACAGGAATGGGGAAAATTTGGTGGAAGTGAGAATTTCCAAGGCAGGGAGCAGGGGAGGTGGGAAGCAGAGCTGTGGGAAGGTGGGATTTCATACCTTGTTGTTTGCTGGGGGCAGCTTCTGCCCAGGAGGCGGCTCCCGGCTGGGCGGGCACGAGTCAGCGCTGTTGTCACTGTCACTGTCACTGAGGCTCAGTCTGAAAAACCACCAGCACAGAATGAGCATCACCAGCAGCAGAAAACTCATCAGCTGCCAGCTGAGCCACCCAGAGCTGAGAGAAATTCTCTTCTATATCACAGACTACTGCATTGGCTGGGAGAATGGGCTGCTGGAGATTCCAAGAATCCCTTTTTCCCCAGCTGATGTCACCTTGCATTCCCAGAGCAGGGAATTTTAGGTGACACATTACAGGGAGCAGTTCAGCTCTGGCATACACAAGTCCCCTAGAACAACAAAGCACCACTTCATTTCACAAACAGCAGCTGCTTCAGGAATTCCTCCCAGTGCTACAAAGTACCTGCATGAGAGGCTCACTGACACCTCCACAGGCAAAAAATGCATTTAGTGTTGCTGCTGGTGTAACCTCTAACATTTCCTATTTATTCTCATTCTCCTTTGGCCCTACAGCTATGGCAGGTATCTACCTCTGGTGAACTAAACTGGTTGTCCCCTAAAGGTCTACAAAAATACCCATCAAAGTCTCTTTGTTATTGTTTCATTGATGATGACAAGTGCAATAATGGAAATTTGTTAGTTTTGGTAACCACCAGCAGCATTTCCAATGTGCAGCTGCTCTCTGGGCCAAGCATTCAGGTTCAAGTATTCACTGTGACTCCAGGTTTGGGCTGTACAGCATTTCCTGAGGGAAGAAGGATGAAGTTCAACTCTTTCCAGGGAGCAGGAAACAGCTGTCACTGAGTCCAGAGGAGTGGAGCAGGGTGGGCAGAGAGTGACTCCTGAGCCCTGTCAGTCCCAGACAGCCAGAGCAGCACACTCTGCCTGTCCCAGGCATCCCTAATCTCTGCAGACTGTCCCACTCCAGCAGCTCTGCAGAGATCTGAGGGTCACAATTAGGTGACTGTTTGAAGGGGCTCAGTCACCAACACCTGCCAGCTCAGCTCCTCCCACAGTGCCTTCCCCTCTTTGTGCTCTTCAGCCAAGCCTGTTGTCACCAGCTCTGTGTCCCCATCCTGTGCTGAGTGACCCAACACTCTGCCCCTCCTTCCCTCCCACACAGAGCCCTGGCCCTTTGATTGCTCCCTCCAAATGGAGAGCACCCTAAAATCCCAAGTGCAGAGGCCAAAGAGCCACCCAAACACCCACACCAGTTCTGCTCTGGATTTGTTACCACCTGGAATCCCGGCTGACGGGGTTTGCTTTGACTGCTGCCTCCTCTCCTGAGGAGCTGTCGTCATCATCCGACTCCTCCGACTGCAGATCCTCCACCATGGAGCGCAGGGGCCCTGGGGCAGATGGGAGAAGGGAATTCAGCACCAGGACACAACCAGCACATCTCCACCCAACCCCAGCACCTGAGACACGCCCTGACTCCCAGGGAGATGTGACTGGGAAAGGACACCCTGTCCCAGGCTCAGAGCTAAAGCAGAGCTGAAAATCTGCTTTACAAACTTTACAACTCCCTCCCCCCCATCCCAAATCCTCCCTTCCCAAATGAGAACAAAAGGACACATTTTTCATGCGTGTGGGGCTGATTTAAATGTCACTGGAGACAGGAGCAGCACAGCATTTGCTGCATTTGGAACATTTACTGTTGTCAGTTTCCCTCTCTGTGTTATCTGTGGAGGGATCTGAGAAAGGAGCTGTTACACTCCGGCAAAGTGATGAATGGCACATTTATAATTTTTAATAAAACATATATGAGGTTGGAGGAGAACTGTTCTGGTGATTCTACAGATCAGGCAGCAGCAACACATTTATAAACTGAGGCAGAAACCAAAGCCAAAAGGGAAAGAACCAAGTCCAGAGGGATTCCCTACTCATAAATTAGCTGCCAAGAGAAGAAAAATACTTGTTCATGACTTTATAACATTATTTCCTTTTCTTGCTGAGGCATCACAGCTCCAACATATGGCTGCATGCAAGAAACTGTATTATTATAGTGCTGGAAAAGCAAATTTAATTCTCCTGAGCCTTTTAAGGTTACACAAGGAAGGTTTTAACAAACTATTTCTTGCAACACACCTTGACTGTGGTTCTGAGATGGCTCGAAATCAGAGTCAGAGCTGGAGTCGGAGCTGGAGCTGGAGTTGGAAGGGCTGGACTGGACAGACTTAACCCCCCATAAAAGGGAAACAAAAGAAAAAGAATCTTAATCTTTCTAATCCAGAAAACCAGAGCACAAAGCACTGTGAGGCAGGAGCATCTGAGCACTCTACAGCATCACCCATCATTGAATACAGTTCTTAGGGCTATGGGAAGAAACAAAATGTGAGGTGAATAAAACCAGATTTTATGGAAGTCTGGGAGGATATAGCTCAGCACTCCTAGGAGCAACATCAAGGACTCCCATCAAACCCCTTCACACCACGAGGTTCAAGCCCCTCAAATGATGATACAGAGCATCTGAAAAACATTGAAATGACAGCCCTTACTTTGAAGTGTGACAGATGACCACTGCAGAACCCAAAACTACCCAAACCCTATTAAAAAGTGTATTTATTGTACCCACCAAGGTTCCCTTGAACCTCAGACTATGGAATCAGAGGCATGGAGTGGTTTGGGTTGGAAAAGACCATAAAGATTATTTAATCCAAACCACTGTCCCAGACTGCTCCAAGTCCCATCCAACCTGGCCTTGGACACTTCCAGGGATCCAGCGGCAGCCACAGCTGCTCTGGGAATTGTGCCAAGGCCTCCCCACCTTGCCAGGGAACAATTCCTTCCCAATATCCCATTTTTCCCTGCCCTCTGGCAGTGGGAAGCCATTCCCTGTGTCCTGTCTCTCCATCCCTTAGAAACAGTTTATCTTTCCTGCAGGCTCCTTCAGGCACTGCAAGGCCACAATGAGGTCACCCCAACTCTTCTCCAATGACCAATCCCAGTTCTCTACTCCTTTCCTCACAGACATGGGGATGGCTATCCCAACTAGCTCACATGACTCCAAAATTAATTCTAAATTATTATTATATCCTAAACCCAGTTGTTTCTGCACCAGTTTGAGTGATCCACTGTACTGGCTCCACTTCACTGTGAAAACATAACAGAGACCAACTCAGCCCTTGTGACCCCAACTCCTGGCTCAGCACTTGGCAGAAATAGCAGGAGTATCCTGTGCAGTAAGAGTGAGTGAAGAGTAAATGAACTACTGGTAACAGCAGCATCCAGGAAGGAAATTTGGGTGAGATTGGGAGGTTTTAATCGTAAATGCGATACTGATTGCAATCACCTGCAATAGCCTTGGGAACCGCCAGAGGGCAGAAGAGGCCAGAGCAACCCCCTCTGCCCCCAAACAGCTCCTAAAATCCCCTTACAATGGGTTTCCTTTGGTACTCAGGCGGATTCTAGTTTAAAGATTCTCAAAGTACTGGAATATCTTGCCTTTTTAAATGTAATTGCCTGGGAATCGACATTTCCGTTTCACTGTTTCATTCCTAGGAATCCACTTAGTACTACTGCTGCCAAATCCTGATGCTGGAAGAATTACACATACCCCATTGATGATGAATAATTTGACACAGGAAGGGTTAATACTATAAAAACCTTGAGACAGGCACAGAGAGGCACACTGGCAGCTTCAGCAACTGGTAAGTGAAAGTGGCAGCAGAATTTTTCCTCCAAGATTGCCCTTCTTTGTAATTCCTCACAGAATCCCTCCTGCCTGTGCCCCATCCCCACCTTGTCCCCAGCCCAGAGCATCGAGTGCCACATCCAGGCCTTCCTCAGACACCTTCAGGGATGGGCACTCCAAACCTCCCTGGGCAGCTCCTTTTGATTCCTGACCAACCTTTCCATGCAGGAATTCTTCCTGGTGTCCAACCTGAGGCTCCCCTGAGGCCGTTCCCTCTCCTCCTGTCCCTGTTCCCTGGGAGCAGAGCCCGACCCCCCCGGCTGTCCCCTCCTGGCAGGGACTTGTGCAGAGCCAGAAGGGCCCCCTGAGCCTCCTTTTCTCCAGGCTGAGCCCCTTTCCAGCTCCCTCAGCCCCTCCTGGGGCTCCAGACCATTCCCTGCTCCATTCCCTCCTCTGGACATGCTCCAGCCCCTCAAGGTCCTTCTTGCCCTGAGGGGTCCAGAACTGGACACAGCACTTGAGGTGTGGCCTCAGCAGTGCCCAGCACAGAGGGACAATCCCTGCCTTGGTCCTGCTGGCCACACCATCACCCAGGTATTGGCAAGAGTTTCGTTATTTCACTGTAAGAAGGGGGAAAATATCTCAAAAACGGTATTACAACCCTTGGGAAGGGCTCAGGAGCAAAGGAGAATAATTTAACAATTCCAGTATCAGGTCTATTGGCACACTGCAGCAGCCCTTGAGGTTTAGGGAAATTCCAGCATAGAAGTGGAGAGCAGAGAGAACAGATTGTGCAGAACAGCTGTGGCTGCCCCTGGATCCCTGGAAATGTCCAAGGCCAGGCTGGACGGGGCTTGGAGCAGCCTGGGATGGTGGAAAGTGTCCCTGCCATGGCAGGGGTGGAACTGAATGATATTTAAGGTCCCTTCCAACCCAAACCATTGTTGGATTTTATGAATATTTTCAAGGTAATGGAGCACAGCTCCTACATCTGACCCACAGCTCCAATGCTACATCCCTCATTCCTGGTGATCTGCAGGTGTTCCCTTATGATGACTTAAGAGGAGCTAAGCAGCAGTTGTTGGAGATAACCCATCTCTCCTTTTGCCATTACCACCACCAGCTCTTTGAGCCAGAGGAGGATGCAGACGGACACGCTCCGTGTGCTCACTGACTGTCACTGGGATGAGACCAAAGCAACACTGACAATGGCAAAAAGCAACTCTGCCTCCCATCCCTGCCTCTCCCTTTTGTCAGCACTGAGCCAGCCAAGCATGAGGCCAGTTCAGGGAACTGGACTTGATGGGGGAAGGAAAGAAAAAAAAAGCCAAGTAATTTCC
Source organism: Parus major (assembly GCF_001522545.3). Lineage (NCBI taxonomy): Eukaryota > Metazoa > Chordata > Aves > Passeriformes > Paridae > Parus > Parus major. The sequence goes on along the minus strand of NC_031797.1, from coordinate 2,119,985 downwards.
AGCAGGAGCTGAAATAGCAGGAGAAACTCCTTCATCCCTCTGCAGAATCCCCCTCTGAGCTCCCAGGCCAGGAGCACAAATGGGAACAGGGCTGCTCCTCCCCACAGCAGCCTGCAAAGATGTCAGCAGGGAGCCACCGTGGAGCTGCAGCCCCTGAGCTGTTGCACAATCCCTGGCTGCAGCAGCAGAGCTGATTTAAGAGTTTCCGGGCCCTGGTCCACCTCCAGCTGCTCCCTCACTTTAGTGATGTGGCTCCCACACGGCTCCACACGGAGCTGTGCCAGGAGAAACCTGGAGCAGCAACCAGCAGTGCTGGGAGCAGGGAGATTCACCCTGGGGTGCACAAGGACTCCAGAGGCCGGGTGCTGCTGTGCCCTGGGGCTCAGGTTCCACAGGAACCTCAGCTGCTGTGAGGGGCAGCTGCCACCGCTCCCTGTCTGTCACTGAGTGTCCCCAGATCCTCTGTCCAGCACCCAGCAGGAGCTGGGGCAGTGAGGACCCTGGGCAGGACAGGCTGCAGCAGATGCTGAGCCCCACTGGCACAGGCTGTGGTTCCAGCACCATCAGCTCACACTGCTGGGACCAAGAGGGGCTGGGGACACCCCAGGATCAGCACAGTCCCAGTCCCAAGGAGAGCTGTGTGCCTGCAACTGAAATGTGGGGCTTGCTGAGCACTGCTGAACTTTGGGTAGAAGGCTAAAAGGGGAGAGGAACTGCCTCTTCTTAATGCCCAGTGTGCACATTTAATCCATCTGGGAAATAGTCACAAAATCCCAGCATGGTTTGGGTAGGAAGGGACCCTAAAGCTCATCTTGTGCCACCTCCTGCCATGGGCAGGGACACCTGCCACTATCCCAGGCTGCTCCAAGCCCTGTCCAGCCTGGTCTCAGACACTTCCAGGGATGTGACTTTCCTGCACTATGGAATTAACACTTGCCCAATAAACTCTTCTATTGGGAATCCTGCAGAAAGAAACCCTTCCCAACAAACACATCAATACTTGTTGTATCACAGCGCTGATTAATTCATAATACAAACTGTCCCTAGAAAATTCATCTTAATAAAATAAACCTTTTTCTTAAAGTGGTCAGCAGGAACCACTTCCAGAATTCCCATGACATTATCCTGTGACCCCTATTACAAGATATATGGTTTCTCTATAACAAATATACAAGTGAAAAGTAGGAAGAGTTTGGATTTGTCTGTCCCTTCCTGCATTTTATTTTGCCTTCTTTTAGAAAACATTTTTTAAAAAACAGAGGATGAGGAATGTTCTCAGTTGTAAAATGGAAAAAATATTTAGACAGCTTTTAAAAATAGTAGTACAAGAACATAATTTGTTTTATGTTTCACAACACAACTTATTTAGATTTAGAGGCATGTGGTTGTATTTTGAGCTTCAGCCAATGGCACATTTCTTAGAGGCCATGGCAGGAAGAGGGGCTTTATTTACATTTTAAAATTTAATACTGGGTTTTTTCATTACTGAGATGATTTCCTTCTTTTCTGAAATAAGATCACCCTCTAAAACACTGCTATCACGAGCAGGCAGAAAGTGTCTCTGTATCTCTGGTAGTTCTGTAGATGTCACTGCAAGGGATGAATGAGGGAGCATAACCTTAAACTCTGACTTCTAGGTAACTGCCTGCAGATAAATCTCAATAAAAGTTTGTAGCTGAAACAGGAGCTAAACCACAGAGGAGGAACATTTAATATTGACTGGAGTTTCAAATAATTTTATTGGAGATGCAACCCAGCCTAAACATTTACCAATCTGCTGCTTTATCTTCTCTGAGAGATTATTTTTAACATCTTTTTCAGGCAGGGATTTAACATTATCCTTTCAAATTCTGGTAAAGAATAAATCCCTACTCACCTCTGACTTGAAAGAAGTTTCATCCTCTGAGTTTGACTCCTCCATTTCCACGGGCTTTTTGATTTCCTTGGCCTCACTCTCAGATTTTACCTTTTCCACTTTGGCATTCATCTTCTCCTTGGTTTGTTTCTTCTCTGGATATGAGGAAGACGAGGTTCTGGGAGATGTCCCCAGGATATTCTTCACCCCTTTGGAGCTACTCTTTTTTTGTTTTTTGGCACTAGGCTTTGGTGACTCCACGTTGGAGGGCCTCTTGCTGGAAGACTTTAGCTCCGGCTGTGGCCCCCCCTTTGGAGATGTGTTCTCCAGTTTGGTCTCCTTCACGGCCAGTTTTGGTTCCTTGAAAGCAGCTTTTGGAGGTGCCTTCTCCTCCTTAGGCAGTTTGTTCTCAGTTGGTTTTCTGGAGGAGTCCTTCAAAGGCTTGTTCTGTTCTCTCTCAAGGTCTTTGGAGGAGTTTTTGCTCTCAGAGTCTTTCCTGGGCCTTTCCCTGTGCTCCTTGGTTACTTTATGTGGCTTGGATGCTTTGCTACTTTCCTTGTTTGCATCCTAAAATTCAGCAACAGAAACAAGCAAGCTGGGTATGAAACTGCAGCTCTGCACAGAATGATAAAACACATCCTCATAAATCACATGGCAGCGATTGTTCTGTGCAGAAATCCACCCCCACCTGCCCAGGTAAACATCCACACCTCCCTCAAGCTGCTGCACACAAGCTAGCAGTGCTCACTTCAACATTTAGGAAAGGATAAAACATGTTCTGCACCTTTCCAGGGCCTGTCAAAGGTCTAGAAGCATCTACAGATGTTTAATTCAGGTTTAACCTGACTGCAAACACAGATGCACCTCTCAGGGCACCCTGGAGGAAGGGAAGCGGGAGAATGTTGTCTCTTTAGCAACTGGCAATTTTCACCAGAGCTCATCTCAGAGCCATTTATTTCTCTGCTGTGTTTTCCAGGGCTTAATTCCCGACCAAAATTAAATCAGCCACTAACAGGTAAGTCATCTTCACTCTGTTTCATAACATCAGAAGGCATAACTGAAGTGCCAAAGTATTTAGAGCCCTGAAAAACATAGCTATCAGAATTGAATTACACTGGAAAATGAATTGCTGTTAATACCTGTGACTGTTCAGGCTGATAAAGTGCATGTAATCTACTCCAAAACACATTGCTTGGGGATTGTTTCTCCCATGTAGGATTATACAAAAATAGCTTCAGTACATAAGGGAAAAAAAGAAAAGACTTGGGGTTCTTTGGAAGTCTCAGGACCTGGCTACTGCTGGATGCAAACATCCAATCTGGAAAGCACCCGTTGCATCAAAGGAAGCGTACTTGGTGTTCTCTGTGCCCTGAGGAGAGGAAGGGCTGACTTTCCACCCAGTCTTCCTGCCAAGAGGTGCAGGGACTCAGCAGCTGGGCATGGCACACAGTGAGAGAGCCACAGAATCCATCCTCAGCATGGAGGGCACAACCAGAACAATCAGAGAGGATTTCATCTGCCTTTAAGGAAGATAAGATTCACTGAAAATTCCCAGTCTTGCACATTTAATTTTCTTTTCAAAACTTCCCTGGAGAGAAGTCTATCAGATCATAAAAAAACCTCCTAAAGGCTGGGAAGTTCCAGACCATTAACTACTGAACTGCAGAGTACAAGGAGGTTCAGAATTAGCAGCAGCCAGGAACAGCTGCTGAACAAGCTCTCAGCAGCCTGGCCTGAAAGACTCCCTCACCTCGGGCTGACCCAAACGTGTGCTGCACTGACCTTTGACCCATGGGAGGGTTTGGTCTTCTTGGGATCAGAGAAGGCAGAGAGAGGTATCGTGGGCAGCATCGGATAATCGGGACTTGGCCTTGAAACAGTCTCTGCTCCTTCTGGCATCACCATTACCTGGGAATAAAGAGGAGGGAAATTATGTCTGCACAAAGTCTCATGGACTATTAACTATTAACACATGATTATGTTAAGCCACTTGCTCAATTAACACACTATTATTCATCTTTTCAATGTTTTTTTCCTCGCCTGCTTAAAGGCCATAAAAAGATATCATCTATGGAATGCTCAGTTTCAAGGCAACTCCTCAAATACAGAGTATTAAACCCACAAAAACTGAAAGGCAGCAATGCAATATCGAGTGTCTTTCCCAAAGGGAATGCCAATATTGTGAGCACAGGCAGGCAATAAAGCTCTGGACAAGAACTGTGTGTTCTGCTGCAAATGCTCTTCCCCTGAAAAAGGGTAGGGAGATAAATCTGGAAGGAATGAGCAAGACTTCCTTGGTTTAAGAGAAGCTGAATTCACTCTTTCAGGGAAAAAAAGAAAAAAACAGGGCTTTTCCCTTCACAAAATCTTAACACCAAGCACTGAGCTCCATGGAACAATTCCCTTCTTACCTTCCCTACATTGCCAGGATAATTCTGTGGAAAACTGCCACCAGAGAAAGGGCATCAAAAGTGATTAACAGCAGAAACACCTCAGTACACAAGGACTAAAATACCATACTGTGAAAATCCTAGAGAGCAGACATATTCCAGCCATCCTAGGGCAGAAATGAGCACCTTCCTCTCTCTGCCCAGTACAGGAAAGCACTGGCACACCGAGGAACAGGAATCATGGAGTGATTTGGATTGGAAGGGGCATTAAAGCTCAACTTATTTCACACCCTCCCATGGACAGGGAACACCTCCCATTATCCCAGGTTGCTCCAAGCCCTGTCCAACCAGGCTTTGACATCCTGTGGCTCATTAAAAATTTCTTGCACTTTATGGCTTGGAGTGATTTGTCCAGATCCTGCAGTTATTTGAGGATTATCCTTTAGTTTATCACCATTCATTACCTTCCCAGATGGAAGGGTTCAGCTACTGAAGCAACCCATACTTCACTGGGTTTTCTAGAGAATATCACACAACTGTTTTCACTCTAGATTGTCCAAATTTCATTAATTTTTTTTATTATCTAAGCCACAAGTAGCTGATGGCAGATTTAGAGGTCATTTATTGACCAGAAAGAACTAAGTATTAAGCTAAAAAAAAAAAAAAATGGTTTGAAAGCCTCTCTGTTTCCTTGAGCTTTTCTGTACTGACCCAGCTCCTGGCACCAGGAAGGTCACAGGTAACTGCAGCTGCCTGGCTGCCTGCAACATCCAGAGCAGATCTCACCTTCCAGAGGAGTCTTCTGCTTTGATATTAATGCTCACATTTAAACTGACAAATGAAGAATCACCATCACACATCAACAATGAATTTGTTCTGCTGCAAATGCTTCAGCCCTATAACCACGAGTCAAAACTGGCTGGGTCATCTTTTAAATGAATGTTGAAAACTGCTTGAAGCCTGTTGGGCTTAAAGAAACCTCAGAGCAAAATGAGCCCACTCCTTTCAGGATCCCAAGCTGGGCACTTACCCCTCCAGCCCTGATGAGTTTGCGCCTGAATTCCTTGGTGGGGTTGTTGAAAGTCAGTTTCTCACAACGAAGGTGGTTCACAGGTGGGTTCCCCTCCAGATTTAGGAATAGGTCATATGTGAAACAAACCTTTTTAGGCTCCTCCTAAAAACAAGAAAGGCTTTGGGAAACTGGAAGAAGCTTGGCAAGCACAAGAAGTCTGGGGATCCAAACAGTCACTCCTGAAAATCCCAAATAAACCACCAAGTGTTGCATTCATGGAGTTTTTCACCATGAGATCAGAGAGCTGGAAATTAAACTATTTGTGCTTGAGGTTAACATTGTTCATTGGGAACTCAGGCATGAGGCTTCTCACTGCAAAGAAATGCATGGACACAGATTTTGACTGAAATTTGTCTGTTTATAAAGCTGTCCAAGTCTCCCCAGAAAAGCAGATTCACAAGCTTTATGCACTACAGTTTTCAGCAAAATTCAGATCCTATCTCCTTTGGGAAGCAACTCTAAGTATCAATATTAAGAAAAGCATAATCCTTTTTGAGAGGAGGAACAACTTCTGAACTCCCAGGATCTCTGCAGGCACCGAGAAAAGATTAAACGCAATGGGAAAAGGATGGCTTGGTTTGTAAAATCCTTTTCAATATGCATATTGCAGGGGCTGAATGGGAAGATATCCCAGGCTTTTGAACTTTCCAAGGGCACTTTCACCCAAGCAATCCGGAGTTTGTATGCGTGGTGGGGGGATCATCTGCGCCTCACTGCCTCTGTTCCACCTGCTGCGTTTGTAGCACAGAATGGAAGAAATCCCCCTCTTTTATACCTCCCCCAAAACTGCAAATACACTCCTTGTGTATTACAAATATCGACAGGACACTGCCTGGTGTTTCTTGCAGTTTGCATTTCCAGGCTGGAAATTCAAGAGAGATTCTGCTGGGAAGCCCGGCGAGGCCGGCAGTGCCCTGTGCATTTCCATGAATGCATCCCACGTGCCTCATTCCCTGCGCAGCACCGAGCAGCTGCACAGCAGTCTTTTCCAGAATTCCCATCCAGCAGCTCGATTTCCTGGTGCAGTGGCATTGTTGGATGGGAACAGGCGCTGCAGGCTCCCAGCCCCAGCCATTACATTTGCTGAAAATAGGTTGAAACGGCTTCAGACCACCCCAGCTCCTGCTGTTTGCTCCAGAGGCCTTTCCTTGGATAAACTACACCTCTAACAATGCAAAGGGTGGTAGCTACACCTGGTTTACATCAAAATCAGTACCCTGAGCTCGTCCAGGAGTAGAGGTCTTAGATCCTCAACCTCAAACAGGGGCAGGCATCAAGAGACACAGAGAAGTCTCAGATTAATGTGCTGCCAGTGCCAAGTCTTCAGACCCTCTTTTGGGGAAGTCCTGAAGAACCCACACACTACTGAAAGGAGTTAACTAAAACAGATAGATGGGAGGAAAAAGAAAAATCCTTGCAAAATACACTGCCCTGTCATTTGCCTGTTTTCCATGCCCGTTCTCATTAACGGAATCATTAGTGAGCTCTGCGTGTGCGCTCACTGCAGTTCAAACAGCAGCTGCACAGGGTCCCTCAAAGCCTAATAAACTGAAATGAAGGATGAATAGAAATCCAAATGTGGCCTAATAATGGCTTCTAAAATGCTTTCCCTGGTTTACAACAGAGTAAATAATCTTGGCTCTATCAGCAAGCGCAGCCTTTGGTCAGGACATGTTTTGCCATCCCATTACCAGCTCTGCTTTGTCATTTGCCCATTTGCTTTCCGAGCAGGAGAGAGGCAGCAGATCCCTTTTCCTCTCACCTTGAGTATCCCATTTTTTGGTGCTCTTTTTACAAGCACCAAAATATTTATCATGTGTCTGTTGAATTTTTCTAGAATTAAGGCAGGTTTTTAATGGGATATTCCTCCAGCTCAGAGATCACAACTGCCCTGGGAATGAGCCCCAGCAAAGTGCCCTGATCATTAAAATCTCCTTTGTATCCCCCAGGCCATAAGGAGCCCCCCACCCCCCCCTCAGTGAATAGTTGAGATTACAGCACTCCTAAAAGAACCACCACAAAAGTCTCAAAGCAAAAAGCTGCAAATAAACATTCTTTCCTTTACTGCCCTCACTACCCAGCTAATGATTACAGCTCAGGCCACTCCAAAGCTTAATCCATCCGGTCCTCCCTAAAAGGTTCTTCCCCCCCCAGACAACCATCAAGGGGAAGAAAGGGGGGAGAAACCCGAGGAAAATCTCTCTCAATTGACCCAGACCTACCCATCCTCTAACTTTAAATGGAAAGCCAGGCTGAGTCCACAGTGCCACACTTCAAAGCCTTTCTCAATAACATGTTGGGATCCACACATCCTGCTGCTGGGAGCTGCAGCCCACAGTAGGTTCTTTGTCACCCTACAAACTTTGGTCCAGACAATCCTACAAATCCTTCATGTATTCCTGCTTCAGCAGCAACTACACACACAAGCCAAGCTTTGCTCTTAGATAATTCCATCTTCTGATATTCCTTGAAGTCAATCAGAAAAACCTACAAGGGAAGACATTTTGCTGCTCCCAAGACTATAAGCTTCTCTAAACGGCCCTACATGCAAGAAAAGTTTTAAAAAGGGTGCATCATGTCCATTTCTAACTGATAGATATGAATTGTTCAGATTCAAATTCAGTGGTGCATTTGGCCACGAAATGGTTAAGCTGGTGCAGGGATGTCTCAGCAACGCACTTCAGAACCTCACTTTGCATCTGCCCCTTAAATCCCAGGATGCCAGAGAAGTAAACTACAAGTGAACACCACAAAGCCAGGGGTTTTATTTGCAGCTGCTGTAAACTTCCCTTCATCCAGTGAATCCCCCTATTCCACCTCCAATCTCCTGAGCTGGGTACATTAGGTTTTATTTTTACTGCTTCCTGTCTGCACTGCCTGCCACTGAGCTGTTACGAGCTCTGAAGCTGCTTTATTTTTCCTTTGAGTTCTGAAGTAATGGGTTAAAGTTCTTTTGGCACTTTTCATAAGAGGAGGAATTTTTTAAAGTCTTTTGTTAAAATTTCCTTGTCTTGTTTTTAAGGCAGGGTGTGCCCTTTGCCACTTAACACAAATCAAAAGAATTTCACTGGTAGCGTGCGCATAAAGCTCATAAATCACTTTTAGAAAGCCATAAAACAAAATTATCTACAAAAATCTAGCACACCAAGGAAGCAGGCTCATGGTTATTCAATAACTATAACATCTAACACCACTTCCCTTTTGCCATAGATCCAGCCTGACAGAGGCATTTATCCAGAACAGTCTGGAGAAATGAAACCCCTTCCCAGGCTGGTACAACCCGTCTGACTGGTCCTGGAGCAGCTTCCAGACAGGGCACTGGAAATTGGAATAGCCCAATATTCAGATTTTGAAATAATCAGCTTTATGTTCCACTCAGGAATCCATGAACCACCCTTATCTTTTGGGAGATTCTCCAGGGTTAAACATTTAGGAGTTTCCTCCTTCAGATGTTTATTACTTTGTTTGAAAATTAGGTTTTCCTAATGTATTTTTATTATATATACACAAATATATATATATATATATATATAAATAAATATAAAAAGAGTAAAATGAATATATTAATATAATGTAGATTAGTGTAAATACATCTCTTTATCTATTCACTACTCCAAGACAAACACTTAATAATCTACTAACTCTTACAAATACATGATGTGAAGCTGGCATGGCTGATAAAGCTTCTGTCTTTGCAAATGCAGCCTTGCCACAGATGCCATGCACATATACATATATAAGTATTTTCATCACCTGGAGGTGTCTATGGATGTGTCACACTGAATGGCCACTCAAACACACACAGCCCAGGGGTTCTGGCCCTCCTCAGATTAAAAAAAATGGATAAATTGATAATCCATCCTAATTTCTGACAGAAAAGTGTAAAAGCAAAGATTCCTTAGTCAGCAGCAGCAGGACAAAAGGAATTGCTGCAGGTTTGGGAAGGAACATTGCACAGATCTAAAACATTTCCCTCAAAGGGCAGACAAAAGGACAAGTTTCACTCCTCCTTCCCCAGCTTTCAGCAACCCTGAGTAAACTCCAACAGGTTAAAGCTCTCCTCAAACCTCTGCACATCCTGCCCCAAATGGCAATTTCAGTAAAATCAAATGTCTCATGCAAACACAGGCTCTTCAACCTTCCTGAGGAATATTTCCCTGGCCAACACTTGCCCCAGCTTTCCCCAGGCCAATCCCTTCCTGATGGCACAGTCCTGACACCAGTTGTAGCTGATCCTGTTTCACCTCCCCTGCCATATGTGCAGCCCACCTACAATGTCTCCATTGAGTTCCTACTCTGATACACAACTAATTTTCCCCTTTTCCAATACTTCTCTATTTGTTTTCTATATCACCTCTACAAAGGTTGCAGAAGGGGTAAAATATGCATATTTTTCTTTTGAACCTCACTGGAAAAATCAAATGAATTTCTTTGCTTTCTTTGCTTATCTCCTTCTCACTAATAGGAAAAGCCCAAGTTCCATGTATCCATTATGTAAATCCTGGAAGGCTTTTATCTCTAGCACTAAAATTAGGAGGTAGCATCTTTAAAGAGACTTTAATACAACATCTTATCCATGTTGCATTAATATCATCTGCCTTATATCAGAATAACATGAAAATCTACTAGACCTTTAGCTTTGTGGGGAGGATTGATCTAATTTGATTAGGATGCAAAAAATGTCACAGGGAATGAATACCAAAGCCAGACCTGTATTACAGCCTCCAGATTACAACATGTACCACTAGAAGAGATTTATTTGGAGACAACAATGAAAAAAAGCCTCCAGACTGTTGAAATTGAGGGGGAGAGGGAAGGGGAAGAGCAGGAGAAAAACAGCAACGCATTTGTTGTACGCGGTTTGTATCGATTCAAGCACCAGAAGCCACTCACAGCAGCCCTCGTTACAGGAACACAAAGGATTTCAAAACAAAAATAGCACACTAACATTTCCAGTCCAAATGATCTGCTGTCATTAGCCAACTCGACTTTCAAAAGCTTTATCAATCAACCTGCTGAGCCCCTGCCATTTGTTTTTCAGGATCAGTTACAGCAGTAAAGGCTCTGCCAGTGTTAAAGGAGACCGCGAGTGCTGTGGCTGCTCAGAGCCTCCAACTGCCCAGGCTCACTGCAATATTCACAATTTATATTCTGCAATTCAAATACCAGCCCTGAGAAAGCACCTGCTCATGGAGGAGCTGGATTGCAGCACAGGAAGGACAAACACAGGCCAGCAATGTTCACAGAGGATAAGAACAGACTCTTACACCTTTTTCACACTCTGCTGACACTTCCCCATCTGACAAAAAGGCACCGAGAGCACCGAGTCTGCTGCTCCTAACACACAACAATGGTAACAAAAAGGGAGTCCTCCAAAACAAAGAGTCAATAGGCAATTTTATGCCAAGTTGCTTAAAAAAAACCCTGATCAAGTTCATTAAAACAGCTCTTAGCAAAGCTGTTCTTTCCCAGAGCACAGGTTGGTATTTCTTTAGCCAAAGCAAAGAGCACACAGCTCTGACAGCCAGGATTTGTCATCCCAGTAACAAATCAGAACAGGGAAAGGAAATGGCTAAGAAAGAAGGCTTAAACTGTGGAAAGAAAACCCATTTCAGCCAACCATGGCAAAGATCAATCTCCAAAGACTGGGCTCACTCCCTCTTTAAATCCTTTCTTTTCTCACCTTCACAAAGCTAAACATGCATCGATAAACAAATCCCAAAGCCTCTGCAAGTCTGGTTTCAGATGAGGACACACATCAACAAAAATGTGTCAGAATGTGAGGAACATACGCCACAAAAACACCCAGACCCTGCTCTGCTGCCCAGTCACCTTCAAAGAGCCTTTTCACCCCCATCCCGGGACCAATCCATAACATCTACTTGAAGACAATTACTCAGAGTCCTAAATGCTGTAATCAATTCACAATATCTGCTGCACACACACCAGCTGATCCCCACCAGTGTCAACAGGTTTACACAGATCAGAGTGAGAACAAGATCTTAAAGTAATGAAGACTTCGTTTGGTGTTTTAACACAATCTTCTTTAATTCAGGAGAACACAGCCTGTATCCTAAACCTTTGCCATTCCCCCTCCTCCTCCTCTTTCCCTATCTTTTTAATTTTTACTATATCCCAGACTTTGCATTCCTGTCTTTGTAGATGTATTTACCTCTTACATTTCCTTCAACTGCACTTACTGAAAATGATCAATGCTCTTAAAATTCCCAGATGGCATCATCACAGGGCAGCAGTGGACAGAGGAGCCCAACTCTTCACACAGAATCCTGGAATGTCCTGAGCTGGGAGGGACCCCCAGGGATGATCAGCGCAGCCCCTGGCCCTGCCCAGACCCCCCAACAAGCCCACCCTGAGCATCCCTGAGAGCGCTGTCCAAACGCTCCTGGAGCTCTGGCAGCCTTGGGGCCGGGCCCATTCCCTGGGGAGCCTGGGCAGTGCCAGCAGCCTCGGGGGGAAGAACCTTGCCCTGAGATCCATCCCAAGCCCTGGCACAGCTCCAGCCCTTCCTGAGCTCCTGTCCCTGCTCACCCCCTCAGCAGCAGCTTCTGAGCTCCCTGCAATCCTGAGTTCATGGCTGAATCTGAAAACACATCTTTGTTCCAATGATATGCTGGAAGATGGAACCTTTTCCACCTTTTCTCTCAACCACCCCTTGCCCCAATTAAATAATGAGAAGTGCTGCCTGAAACTCCTTAATTAGCAATTTGTTAATCAGCTTAAAAACGGAAAAGAACTTCTCCAGAAAACATGCAGCTAAAAAAAAGGGCAAAAATGAGTGTTTTGAAGATCTGTAGCTTTGAAAACAAGTCTGCAACTCAACCTGTTCTCCTATTTATTTGTCATGTTTCTGAAGACCAAAATGTCAGAAACAAAGAGCCTTCTCCTAAATTAACAGCTCCTTCCATTGTTTCCAGGGAGAACAGAGCCCACCTATTTCCCTTATTTATAAAAGCCACCTCTCTGCTCAGTGCTGGGGAACAACTCTGCAGTCACGTGCGTGGAGGAACAATGAGGAGTGATGACCCCGGTGGGTGTGAAAGCAAGTTCTAGTCAGAAAAGCTGCCAGCTCCATATTCCATGAGGAACATGGGAATATGAGGGACAGAGGGAAAAGAAAACATAGGAATGCAGATGGCATTCACAGCAAACGTGAGCACCTACAAAAAGACAGAGAAATGAGGGAGATCTGAGCATTTGTGAAAGAAATCATTGGAGAACTGCAGGGAAAAGGGAAGAGTGGGGAACAGCTGGATGAAGAAAGGAAGGGAAAATAAAATGAAAGGGTAGAACTAAAACACAGTTCACCCCTCCCAGGTATTAGAGGTTTCACTTTTAAGGAATCAGCCTGGAGAAGTTCACATTTTTTGGTCAAGAGTGTAAAGGATTTTGAACCTGACTTAAGCCAATATTTAGTGCAGATGGAGAATTTTCTGATTCCCATCTAAAACCTCAGGAAAGCCACCAGAAGTAGAACTACTTTCAAGCTTTTGAGGTGTTTTTGTTGCACTCAAGAAGTAGTTTTCAGTCTTTGCCAAAAAGCTGCTTGTATCAACAACGTTCACCCCTCAGTCCCTGCCTGCCATTCTTCTTCCCAGCCTTTTGGCTTACCCTACCCACCCAAAAAACAACTTGTGGGCAAAACATTCCCAGGCTTAGGAGGGCACTCTGTCTTCTGTGGCTCAGCCCCATTATCTGGCTTATTCCTCCAGCCCATAAAGTGGGGTGAGAGCAATGTGGTAGGCCAAGAACCCAACCCAAAATGCTGATTATTCACAAGTGACACTGCCAGGAGAGCATCCTGGGCTGGAGCAGCGACAGAAGAGAACAGCAGACAGATGTTTGTGGGAGGGACAGGGAAAGGAGGAAGAGAAGGTAAATAGAAGGAGGCTGTTACATGTGGTCTGCTGTCAACACACCTGGGGTAAGGACTGCTGCTCGGACAGCTGAGGGGGTGGGAGAGCACAGATTACAGGGATGTGGCCAAACATTTTTGCTTTAGTTTATCTCAGTTCCCTCTTAGGGATCATAAGCAAAACATTCGTTTTTATTTTATTATTTAAGCAGTAATCAAACCCAGAAACATCCATTATTCATGTTTAACAAAACAATTTAACTGAAACTGAGGTAATATGAACACAAATGCCCAATTCCCTGTTTTCATAACCTACAGCATGTGACCTCTGTGGTAGACTTAAAGCAAGCAGTAAATCCAAATTTTAACTTTCATATACCTGCTGGCAATGCATCTTAAGCCTTAAAATATTTAGTGTTTTCTTTCTGGAAGAGCACTGAGTTAGAACAAGGATATCTTTAACACAGCTCTAAATACTTGTGCTGTAAATGCAAATGTTTGTCTTGGGCCTCTGCAGATTTCATACCTATACAGTTAAATTTAATAAGCTTGCAAATTCAAAAGCAGATTTTTTAATATATTTACAATCAACACAGTGTTTACAAATATTTATAGTATCCGTGTTTTATGTTTATTTACTTTCACATGTACATAAAATACTTTAAATATAATAATATTGCTTTAATATCCTCCATGCTAAAGAAGCTACAAGTGTACAATCTCTGCTCAGGATCTCCATGACCATCCACTGTCCTGGTATCACCTTTCTATGCAATTCCATTTCTGCCAAAAGCTTTCTTTTGAAGTCTGGCAGGAGCTTCCAACTCCCAGTTAAATTCTATTTATTAGACTAATAAAAAACACACACATAAAACAGTCACATAATTTAGAGTCTTTCTGTCAGGCAGTTTCAGGCTCTGGCACAGCTCAAAACAATTAGAAGACCAGAAATCAGATTCTACCTTGTTTTTGAAGTGCACTTCAATGGGCATAATGAAGCCAGCGTAGCCAGACTCCTCCACCTTGTAGGGGGGCTCCTTGCACACTGAAAGAGAACAAATAAATGTGAACTTGGAATTCAGCACAACTTTATCCGAGCCAAAAAGGAGAACTGGGCCTCTGACAACTCAGGGCATAGTTAAAACACTGACCTTTGTGGAAAAACCCACACAGAATAAGATGGTGGCCACAGGCTTAGTTAAGAATACAAAATCTGCTCTTAGCTCCTCCCATGGAACGGAAACATAAAACACTGCAGGCCAGAGTCTCAGTGAGATCCTTCCCCTCCTGTGCACTGAGATACAATTACATTTCTGGGCAGTCCCACAACAATGCACACTGCCAGTTCCAAGTGCCTGGCAAGGAAAGGCCAAGACCCAAAAGGTTAAACAGCACAGAAAGGTAAACTTTACTTTGATGCCCATATTTCTGAATCAAAACACTACCATGCACAAGCAGGTGATTATTTTTTCCTTGAAACACTCCCCTGCACTCCTCAATGCTCATAGTTGGGTAACAGCCACACTCCAGGCTGCTGCTTCCCCCACAGCTGAACAAACCTGAAGGGCAGGTGAGCACTGCTATTTATTTCACACACAAGGAAACACGAGGAGGAAGGTGAACCAGTTTTCTGCTAAGGTCAGAGCTGCTTACTGCAGAAACAGCAATTAGAAAAGTTAATTGCTTCTCAGAAATTAATCTGCATGTCCCTGCCTCAGTTCCCCCTGTCCCGCTACCTGGTATGGGCTCATGCTCCTGAATCCTTCCTATGATCCATTCCAGGATATCCAATTTGAAGGATTCCAGGATCATTTCTTTGGCCATGATGTAGCAGCACACAGCAGCTGCCAGGAGAAACATGAGACCCACACAGATATTCTCCCTCTCAGGAACCGGATGCACTTGCATATAATTTATGCACTACAATATATGTAAATAAAGTCAATTAGGTAATTAGAGGAATTCAGTGCAAATCTTTTGAGTTTCTCTTAAGAATTCCAAGTAATTAATATGATTAGGAAACAGTACATCAAACCTAAAAGCACACAAATTATTTTCCTTTAATGTAGCTGTATTATCCCCACCCAGCTCTAAGCACTTCTACCATCATTAAGATGCTGGAAAGCAGCACTCCAAATGCAACTGAGAAAAAAGGGCATCACTAAAAATAACAAAAACCTCTAGACTTGCTTTAACTTGAATTTCATATAAGAACCCTGTCATTTAGAGGGAAAAATCCCAAACCAAAGAGCAGTGCCAATATGGCAGCAGGAATCTTAAGCCTATCTGCCAAGCAGCCTTTGTTCCTCTGCCACTCTATTCTGACAAATTCCAAGGGCTCCAAGAGCAATCTGCCAGCAGCACAAGCCCACCTTCAGCACCAGGATCTGCTCCAAGAGGGCACCATCTGAAGAAACCCTTCAAATAAACTCAGGAATAGGAGAGGCATTTGCCACAGCATTTGCCACAGTACAACCCAGACACACCCTGGCCAAAAGCATGCTGGCATTAGGAGCAAGCTCAAGGAAGCTTGGAAAACACAGGGATGGGGAAAAAAATACCCCAGTAAAGGCAGATGATACAGCTACTGACTGTGCAAATGCCATGGTTTTATACTGCCAGAGGGCAGAGATAGATGGGGTATTGGGAAGGAATTCCTCCCTGGGAGGGTGGGGAGGCCCTGGCACAGGGTGCCCAGAGCAGCTGTGGCTGCCCCTGGATCCCTGCAAGCGTCCAGCCTGCGGGGCTTGGAGCAGCTTGGGACAGTGGGTGGGGTCCCTGCCCATGGCAGAGGGTGGAATGGGATAGGCTTTAAGGGCCCTTCCAATCCAAACCATTCCAGGATTCTATGTACTATCCCAACACAGTTATTTGTAATAAATTAATTACACCAGAAGACAAGAACTGTAACCTACAGATTGCTTTCAGCTCAGTCCTGCACCTGCTTATCATACATCAGTTTTAGCAGATCAGCCTAAAGGAGGTATTACCAACATAGACCAGAGTCACGCCCTTGTTAATGCTGAGCTCCTCTCAGTTCCTTTCCACCGTGGACTCTCACAAATACCCAATGTCACAGGGTGTCCTAAGGCATCCTGAGTGTCCTGCTCCCAAAGCAGTATTCCCAAGAATGCACATTACAACAATTCTCATGGGCAGCTTGTATTTCCTAAAGCACTAATGCTGCAGTTTCAGTTACACAGTCCTACACAGATGTAACTGCACTGCCCCTGAGAAGGGCAATTCCTGCTCCTCAACCTCATGAGCTCCTGCTACCCCATGCCATGAATAAGGTTAATTTTGCTACAGAGTCAGAAAACAAAATCAGAAAATAACATTGCAACCCAACCACGATGACTGCACTGGGCTTGCAGGGGGAATGTACAGCAAAGACACCATCACCCCATGGCAGCATTCATTTCTGCTGGGTTAAGGCTATGTGAACAGGCACCCGAGACTAGAAATTGCAAGAATCTGCAAATCTCCATACCCATTACACATATGAGCCCGAGATTAGAGCGTCTCTCATGTGCTTCTAGCTTTTGCTGGCAAATTCTAACAAATCAAACCCATCTTTCCCACTGTGTAACATGAATTATTTTCTGCTGTCACATGTGTCTTGAGAACCTGCACACACTAATGCTTAAATAAGAGGAGAAAGCAGCTCACCTCCTGCCCTTTCAGCAAAGGAAGGTCCCATTCTCCCTGACCTTCCTCAAACACAGTGGGGAAAGGTTAAAGCTGGAGTGCACGCAATAGATATTTCGCTCCTCTTTAAGGAGATATTTCACAGAAAAGTGACAGTTCAACCCAACCTTGACTTGCAAAATGCTCTTTCATAGAGATAAACCACATCCAACCCCTCTGACCTCGCTTGGGTTTTGGGAAGCTCTCGTGCAGCCGGAAGACGACGCGCTCCACGAAGTGCTGGATGTCGCACTGCTCCGGGCCCCGCACGAACACCATCCAGTCATGGGTGAACCCTTCCGTGGTCGGCTTCTTGCGCAGCTGGGCCCGGTGCCCCAGCTCCAGCTTCACCTGCACCGTGCACTGCGTGGGGACAGAGGCAGGACCGTGAGCAGAGAGACACAAAACCGTGCTGGAAGGTGCTGGATCCACCCGGGAACACAACAGCCCCCATGTGGGGATCAGCCTCAGACTGCAAAACGCTGTTATCAACGGCAAAGCTGACACAAAAATAGCTCTCAGCACCATTTCATACCTATTTTCTTCCTAATATTAACATTGCAGAGAGAGCAGCTCTACAAGAGGGATCGGTTTCTCTGCCTCACTTATCAGTTAAATTGTCAGCAAAGTCCTAATTGAGGAATCTTTATTTCTAGAAAGTGTCAGAGACAGAACTCGATGTTCACAGCTTACAGAATTCACAGCACTGACAGAAAACTCATCTTGAAACAGGAAAAATCAGATCATGAATTGGTGGTTTACGATATTCTCTAGAATATATCACTCATCAGAAGAAAATTATGTTTCCTGTATGGTTCTAAAT
Organism: Parus major; assembly: GCF_001522545.3. Taxonomy (NCBI): domain Eukaryota; kingdom Metazoa; phylum Chordata; class Aves; order Passeriformes; family Paridae; genus Parus; species Parus major. The sequence goes on along the minus strand of NC_031797.1, from coordinate 2,102,285 downwards.
ATATTTTATTATCTCGCTTTCAAAGACCAAGTTAACATATCTGCCTGTACAATGTCCAACACTAAACTGACCTAATTCTGATTTGCACTCCTGAATCCTACTCTGATCTCTGAGTAACAGGGAAGGTGTATCCCACATCTGGCTCAAAGCACAAAAATCCCATTAAATGCCTTAAAACCCAAATTAAATTAATGGTGAAAATCCACATAGTATTGCAGACTTCACAGCCAGAAGAAAGGAAATGAATTAAACAGATGTAACAGAAAAAAGGCAAATGGGATTCAAACACAAGATAAATCAAGGAAATCTTAGAGCCACATTTGTAGACAGGGAATAACACTCAAGGTACCCAACTTTTGTGCACATTTGTTACACAAACCAGAGCAGCAGCAGTGATTCCAAACTAAACCTACCAAAATCCAGCTCCAGCACCAGGAGGCTCAGAGAAAAAGGGGCTGGTTTTAGTCCCTACCCCATTCTTCACTTCAGGCTTGAAAAAAAGTGTCTTGCTCCTCCTAGCAAGTTCCAATTACCATTGGGAGAGGCAGCATTATTTGTCATTACCTATATTACATGTTGACCTGGAGCCAAACCAAGGGCATGTTAGACAATGAGCAGGGAAAGAGAAAGCTTCCTGAGCTCCAGACAAACGTTTAGGGAAAGTATCACCCTTATTTTCTCCCTGACAAACTGCAGCAAGGAATGTGATCACAATTAATGCTCTAAAAATATTTTGCATCTCCAACCCGAGATTTTTTTCCAGAGCATGGTGAATACTTGCTGAAAATGCACAAGTGTCTCCATCTCAGCCTTCTTGTCTTTGTAAAAAGCTCTCACAGGAGGTCTGCAGAGCACCAGGCATCAAAGCCTGACCTCCCAAATTGCAGTCCAGTTCCAATTTCAACCATAAGCCTTAACACAGTTTTTCAGGCAGTTTAAATCTTTACAGCAAAATACCTTCAGCCACCCAACACATCAATCCTAAGGCTCGGGGACAAACTCATCTCATTAATTCCTTCACCATTATTGCTACAGCACTTCTTTGGGATACCTTCCTCTGCAAGTTCTCTTGGCAGGCCATTTTTTCCTGTTCTTAAGGCTTATCTACAGCAGCTCCACCTCGCTCCTGCGCTAAGAACCAAGGCCCAGGGCCGGCTGTTCTTTCATGTCGCATTAAGGGCTGAGAAGAAAGGCAAGGTGTGCTTCTCTCCGAGCACAGCAATCCCTCCAACGCTGCAAAAGCATTATGTGGAGCCAGCCTGCCGAAATCCTGAGCTCACATTGGAGTGTGCCTGCAGGCCTGCTTTATCTGGGATGCTTCCCACAGTGTTCACATCCCCTGAGCCAGGCTGTGCCGCAGCCTCACGTTATCGATTCCATAATTACCCTTTAAATCCTGCTACTGTTGCCAGTTACTACCCCTCTCCTGAGAAGTGCAAATGACTGTCAGGCTACAAAATCTGCCTTTCCGAGTTGAAACGGCTGAGAAATTGGAGCTGAGAACCAGATGGGGCTGTGTGGAAGAGACCGAAATTAAACATAAAAGAGAACTGTTTAACTGAGAGTGAAAGTTGTACTTGCTGCACTCCTCACACCCTGCTCCAATTAACAATCGCTGTGAATTAAGCCAAAAGTTGAAACACATTTGAAAATAAGATCTCCCAACATAACCAGCATCCAAAGTTGCTCCACCGAAAATGGAGGGTTTTTCCCTTTTTTTTCCAAGCGTGTCTCTCAACAAAGGGAAATCAGGATCCTATTCAAACAATTTGTAATAATACAAAGGAGCCTGCTTTCAACTTCTCAATAAACATTCTGAAGGCTGCTCTGGTTTTTGTTTGATGTGCTAATTGCCTGAAAGCCATCAGCAGCTCCCATTCCCGCTCCTCCGGGTGATTATCCGGGATAGCGGGGCTCGTTCCCGAACCTCAGCCCGGGAGGTACCTGTTACCCGCTCCCCGCACACAAAAGGCTCCCCATCCACATCACCTCAGGTAAACTTCCCGCACGCATCCTGGAACCCCCCGGGCCGGCAGGGACTCTCCCGGTGGCATTAACCCTTCCCAGCGCGGCTCGGGGGGGGTCGCCCCGCCGGCACCTCCCTCCCCGGCAATAATCCCAGGCAGGAATTTGCGGGAAATGCTGCTCACACCCCCCGCCGCGGGCGAGGCTGCAGCGGCCGCCCACGGAGGGGAGAGGGCTGAAACCCCCCCAGACGGGTGTGGGGAGGTGCCCCCTCTCAATGGGATTGGGGAGGGGGTGTGACCCCCAAATGCGGGGTGGGAAGGAGGAGTCCCCATTAAACGAGGGGTGTGATGTGGTCCCCAAAATGGGATTGGGGAGATGATGTAGCCCCCCCCCCAAATGGGGTGTGGGGAGGAGGTGTGTCCCCCAAATGGGGGGTGGGGAGGAGGTACCCCCACAAATAGGATTGGGGAGATGTGTTCACGCAAAAGGTGCAGGAAGGAGGAGGTGTGCCTCCCAAATGGGATTAAGGAGATGTGTCCCCCAAAAAGGGAGTGAGGAAAAGGCGTGAACCATCCTCAAATGGGGGGGTGGGAAGGAGGTGTAACTCCCCAAATTGGATTGAGGGGATCTGCCACCCCCAAAAGGGTGTGAGAAGGAGATGTGCTCCCTAAATGGGGGTTGTAGGGAGGAGGTGTGTCCCCACAAAGAGGTGTGAGGAGGACGTGTGCCGCCTAGAAGGGACAGGAGAGGAGATGTGCCCCCGCAACAGGGTGTGGGAAGGAGGAGGTGTGCCCCCAAATGGGACTGACGAGGAGATGTGCTCCCCAAAAGCGAGATATGCCCCCCCCAGGTGGGATGGGGAGGAGGTGTGCCCATTAAAGGGTGTAGGGAGAACATGTATCCCCCCCAAATGAAGGGTACGGAGGAGGTGTGCCCCTCCCCAAAGAGCGTGTGACGAGGATATATACCCCCCCAAAGGGGGCGATGCCCCCCAGCCCCCCCTTCCCGACAGGGGCGCCCCCCCATTCAGGGCCCCTTTCCCGGGGCTCCCTCCCCTACATGCCCCCCTCTCTGAGGGGGGGCGGCACCGCCCCACCCCTCCGGCAGCGCGGCGCGGCCGCTCCCCTCACCTGATTGTCCATGGCTGGGCACAGCAGCGCCGCGGGCCCCGCTCGCTCGCTCCCGCCGCCGCGGCGGTTTCGCTGCCCGGTCGGCGGGGCGGGGGGGAGAGAATCTCTTCCCCTGCTCTGTCCACGAGCGAAGCCGCTCTGTCCGTCCCCCCCACCCCCCTCCCCACCGCCTCGGCCGCCGCCTGCTCGGTCGCGGCCCCTCACGGCCCCGCCGCCCGCCTCATTGTGTGTCACTCACAGGCAGCGCCAGCCCCGCGCCCGCCCCGCGGAACCGGAAACCGCCTCAGCGCCACAGCGGCCCCCGCGCGCCGCCAATGCCCGCGCGCCGCACGCCGAGGGACGGGGCCCCGCCCTCCTCACCGTGATTGACAGGCGCATTCACCAATGAGCGGCGGGCGGGCTCTAAAGTGGGCGGGGCTATGGGCGGGACCAGCGCTGTGGGTCAGACGGGGGGCGGGAGCGGGGTCTGGCCGCCCCCCCCAGCCCCGTGTGGGGCGATGCGGCGGCCGCTCCGCTCCGGCTGCTGTCCCGGTGCTGTCCCCAGTCCTGTTCTCGGTTCTGTCCTCTGTGCTGTTCCTCTTAGTGCACCACCAACACCGGCACCAGGCGTGTGGGCCTCGCCGTACGCTCCCGGCCGCGCCATCCCGCCCCTTCTGCTCCCATCCCGCCCTCGTTCCACGTTTCCCCGACGGTGTGTTAATTCCCGACACAAATGAGGTGGGAACAAGAGCAGACGAGGGAAGCTGCAGGTCCCGATGCGGTGGGGTCGGTTGCCTGGGATGGCCGGGCAGGGCTCGCCTTGTTCTCCGCATCCTCACTCTTTCCTGCGCCTTTTTTCTCTCTGTCCGTCTCTCCCTCACGTTCCCCCGTCTCATTTTCCTCCTCCTTGTCTTTCATTTTCCCTCAGTGCTTCCCTTTTCCTCCTGCCTATCTCTCATTTCCCCTCAGTTTCTCTCATTTGCTCTTGTTCTCCTCCTTTTTTCCTTACTCCTTTATTCTCCCTTGTTCTCCCTCATTTTTCCTTTGCTGTCTCTTTTCAATTGCCCACACTCTCATTTTCTTTCAATTTCTTTCCTTTTTCTCTCAGTCTCCCTAATTTCTTCCATCAATCTCCCATATTTTCTCTGATTTTCAATTTTCCCCTTGGTGTCTCTCCTTTTTATTTCTGTTTTTCTTCTTTCACTCTTTTCCCCTCGGTCTTCCTCATTTCACCCTCAGTATCCCATGTTTTCTGTCATTTTCTCCCTCAATCTCATTTTCTTTCAGCTTCTCTCCTTTCCCCCCACTCTCATTTTCCCCCTCAGTTTTTCTCGTTTCCCCCCTCATTTTCTTTCCTTTTCCCCCTCCATCTCCCACATTTCCTCTCAAATTTCCATTTTCCCCTTGTCTCACGCATTTATCTCCCAAGTCTCCTTCATTTCCCTCTGTTTATCTCCTTTTCCCTTTGGTCTTCCTCTCTTTTTTTGCCCCTCAGTTTCCCTCATTTTATGTTTTTCTCATTTTCCCCTCAGTCTCCCACATTTCCCCTCTCAGTCTTCCTCATTTCTCCCCTCAGTCTCACACATTTCCTTTCACTTTCCATTTTCCTCTCATTCCCCTCATTTTCCCCCTCAGTCCCCTTAATTTTGCCCCTCAGTTCCCTCTTTTCCCCTCATTTTCCCTCATTTTCTCCTCATTCTTCCCCTTAGTCTCCCACATTTCCTCTCGGCTCCCATTTCCCCTTCACTTCCCTCATTTCTCCCCTTTGTCCCTCATTCCCCCGCAGTTCCCTTCCCCTTCCCGCCTTCCTTCCCCCTCTCCCCCCTCTTTCCCCCTCCCGGGGAGAGTTTTACCCTTTTATTTTTTACAGTTTTAAGTGACAAGTTATAGCTCTCAATTTTGCCAGCCCTATAGGAACGCGGGACTGATCTTTACAAGTGCAATTGGTGACTGTTTCCGAGCAAACTCGCTCAGAATTTTTCTCCGTGCAACTTTCTTGTTTGAAATAGTTTGTTGATCTCTGCGAGGCAGCAGAAAAAACCCCGTGTTAGCCAATAACTCTGTGTGTCGCTGACTGATCGCCACAGGCGAGGATTAATCGGTTCCCAAATCGTTCTAAAGAGCCACTTTACCTCATCAACCTGATAGAGGATATTAGCGAAGCAAAATGCTTAATCGCTTCAGTTAACAACAACAACAACAAAAAAGAGCCTGATTTGGGTTCCTTTAAATGCTCCGGTTTTAATTTTCCATGTTTCTGTCTGATGCAGTCCCAAGAGACATCTCCTTGGACAGTCCCTTTTCTTCTCCATTGAGAAAGGGCCTCTTTCTCTGGGAGTTCTCATTGATATCTTTAATTGTGAACATTATTCCCATGCACGTGACTCTTGGGTCTAAATCTTTTTATTTTCTACCTCCCCATCTTGGCTATTCACTCACAGCCTCATCACAGTCCTTGGTGGTTACGTGCTCCCAGGGCAGAATATTTCCTGGGAATGTCTTCGTGTTTCCCAAGTTTTCTCTTGCTCTGCTGAATTTCCACCTTGTGCAAGAGACGTTGTTCAGACACACCAGACCCTGAGCTTTTTCTTGAAAAATTGCCTGTTACTTCCTCTGTAACATTGTTAGAATTTGCCTTTTGTTTTAATTTCCCTCAATGGCAATTTTTCCATGCCTTTTTGCCCAGTCTGGTGTTAATGGTTGTTTTTGTGCTCTCCCAGTGCAGGACACAGCTGCCATCCCACTTCTGCTCAGGTCACTCCTCCAGCTTTCAGGGGCAGGATCTGAACAAGAATTTGGACACTTCCAAGATGGGAAACCCAGAGCCAGGTGCCTCAGCTTCCACATGCACTCTGGCAGCCCAATTATTGGGCATTAAACCACATTTTTACTGAACAATTTGGGGTGTCCCATTTAGGGTAAGCACCACCTGGTGCTCCAAGCACTCTCTGCTGGGGCAACAAGTTTGGAGCTGGACTTTGCTGATCCCTGTGGATCCCTTCCAGCTCAGGATATTCGATGAAGTGGCGTGAATGGATTATTTTAAAATGTGCTGGGGTGGCTCTTTACATTCAACTGTGAAAACACTCAAGGAGAGAAATTCCTAGAACCAGCCTTTGCTCCGCTAGCAGTTCCCAGCCTGAACCGTTTCCAGCGCAACCGCTGATCAAACCTACCCCGATTTTCTTTTCAAGCTCCCCTCAAAAAGGAGAAAAAAAATTAAATAAAATCACAGCCAAGGGTAGAAAATTTGCCAGGCTCTTTAGGAGCGTGTTGGGAGTTTGGGGTGCTGGGGATGCTGGAGCCAGCAGCCGTCCAGGCTTCTCCAAACTCCTAATTTTGCAGGGAGATCTCAAGCTAACGAGCTGTCAGCCGAGTGCCTTCGCACCCGAGGCAGCTGTGGGCTGAGCTCCTGGTTCTTTATACCTATTCCAGCAACTTCTGGGCTTTGCAATAAGCGTCTGCAAATCCAATTAGCGTCTTTCTTTGTGGCACTGGATGCTGGCAGAGATCCGCTGTGCTGCTGCCATCTACAGTAGGGCCAGTGCCAATGGATAAGAAACAGCCCTTATTTGCATATTCAAATATGCAAATGAGATACGACAGCTCTCCTTCATTTTTGTTTGGGTTTTTTTATTTTTTATTTTTCTTTCCAGAGTCTTGCCTCAAAGATCCTTGTCTTGGACTGAAAGGTGTGTGTTTAATCTGGCTTGGCCCATGGTAGGGGACCATGCCAAGGGCTGGTTCTGTCCCGTGAGAGTTGGGGATGATGGAAAATAAAGTGGAAAAAAGACTTCGCACTGTGCTTATCCCTGCCTTGGCCAGGGATGGGAAAGATTTCGGGGGTGTTTTCCCAGGTTTCAACCCTGGGAAAGGACAACACGTTCTTTCTCTCTCCTGCCTGTGCACACCATGGATACTTGACAAGCCAAATGTGGCTGTTCCTGGGGAGTGTGAGCAGAGGAGGCAGCAGCAGAGATCAGATGAGTCCCGGTGTTCCAGTGGGGAAAGTCCTGACAGAGCAGCCCAGGTGACCCTGCAGTCACCAGACTGGCAGAGCCCACCCCAGCTCTTGGGATGATCTGAGGAACAGGCAACTGCAGACCAAACTGCCCCTCAAGGTACTTCTTCCCTCCCCTGTCTCCCTTTCTCTGCAGGAACACAGCACTGACCCCCTCAAACACACACCCTCCCCAGCAGCCCCTCCAGACCATCCTCACGCAGCCAAAAATGCCCGAATTTTCAGCATTTTTCAGCAGAAGTTCTTTCCTCTAGGTTTAGCATCCCTCACTGCGAGGTGGGCTGTACCTCAGCTGTATATTGACTGCAGGTCCCTGACATGGATTTGTATGTCTGTGCTTGTGGCTTCCCCTTCCTGCCTCTGGAGAAACAAGTTTGTTTCACTGTTTTTCATCATTCATTATTATTTTCTCATTACTAATTTAGTTGTAGCCTTCCCTGCTTCCACTCTTGCACTGAAGACCACGACTTCTGTGGTCAGTCTAGGCCCTCAGTGGCTTGGACACCAGCCAGGGAACAAGCAAGGCTGATTCCAGCACAGAAAGAATCAGGCAGTGCAGAAAAATTATCATCTTGTAATAGCTCTAAAGTGTTTAAAGATTTGGATAAAAACCTCACATTTGAGCAGGATTCCTCTGAGAAAATTCACTCTGCCACTTTGTGTCCATGTGCAACATGCTTGAGTGGAAAGTTCTGATGTCAGTGACTTCACTGCCTTCTCTTCCATCTGCAAAAGGATTACAGTGGTCTTCACCCACTTCTGCAGAGCAGATCCCATGAGCCAAGTGCTCTGTGGTGTTCCCAGGATGAGCAAATCTGCAGCTGAAATCCAGGATTTGTGATATTTAAATAAGAAGGGGCAGAGATCTTTCTCCTGGTGTGAGCCACAGCTTCGCCAACCACAGCATCACGTCCTTGTGTGATGCTGTCCCGAATCCTGAAGCTGGGTTTCTCTGGGGGAGCCTGGGTGCTGCCCTGCTCTGTGTCTGGAACAGGCTCACCTCAGGGTGACAGGGAGAAGCTGGGAGTGAGGTGAGTGAGGGCTGCAGCTCCTGGTTTGTTAATCAACACTGGGATCCCTGCAGGGAATCCTGTGCTTGTTTCAATCAGCTGAGAACCCCAGCAGTGTTTATTCTTCTAAAAAATTATTTTCTTTTGCCTGTTGTCTGCCTTCCCCTTCTGCAGTTCACACTCCACACTGCAGCGTTCACAGAACATATTTAACACTGGTGTAGTGTAGCAAAAGCCCAGATTGTTAATAACCAAAAACTCTGATTGCCAAAAAGATACTCCTAGCAACTACTAGCTGCATCTGGGAAAAATTACAGACAGCTTGGAAATTCTTTGGTTCCTTATTAATGAAGGACTTTGTAAAAAAACCCAACCCACACTGTAATAGAGTTTAGCTTAACTAAGTTCTTTTGTGCCCGAGGAAAATCTAAATTATAGCATGCTATAGCTACTGAAAAACGCAGAAGGATTTAAATGTACAATAACCCTCTGAACCATAAGGAAGAGGGAAAATTTTCTTAGTAAGCAGGAACACAATGAGAATTTATTTTATTCTTTCTGGGTATTTAGTGCTGGTGAAAAGAGCCAGATGAATAGACCCAAACACGTCACGTCCCTTGCAGATGCAACATGGGCAGCACAAGCGTCTTCGAACTGCCCCGCCAACGTGACCCAGTTCTGAATGAGCAGCACCAGCTTGCTGGGGGAGAAAGGAGCCTGTCACTATTCAGCCCCTGACCCCTCTGCTCCAGGCTGTTAATGAAGGGGCCTCATTAACACCAAAGGTGAGCTTGGCATTATAATGGGCTGCTGAAGAGACACCCATCACTCCTCCATGCTGGCTATTGAGGTGATAGCACCTTCCCCTCGTGCTCTGCACACAGAGGTCAGCTCTGGCCAAGTGATGGAACAGCCTGGTGCTGCCAGAGCTGGCCAGACCTGCCACAGGGAGAATTTCACTGGCTGGATTTGTCCCAGGCTAAATACAAACTGCTGGCACAAGGACAGCTGGAGAAGATGGGCCAAGGCACCTCATGTGGCCACTGGAGCAAACACAATCGTGGGACAATAGGAGGGAGGGAAATCCACTGCTGAAATCGGTGTGTGCTCTGCATAGGGCTGCTTTTGGCTGCTGCCAAAGTCTGAAAAGTGCCCATCTGCACGCTGAGAGGCCACCTTGTGACTGGGGACTGTCACCCTCGGCAGGACAACCTTTAGGTCACTGAAAGATACCAGATGAGAGAAAAAAATCACCTGAAAAATAGAGCATGGCAGAAGGAGATCAGTAGGGAAGTCTGACCAGCACCAAAGAGCCTGTTCTGAGCTGTGTTCTGGGTTGAGGAGCTCAAATAGTGAGAAGGAATTGCTACCCCACATTGCCTGGAGCAGCTGTGGCTGCCCCATCCCTGGAAGTGTCCAAATCCAGGTTGGGTGGGGCTTGGATAGTGGAAGGTGTCCCTGCCCATGGCAGGAGTGGGTCTGGATGGGCTTTAAAATCCCTTCCAAACCAAACCATTTCATGATTCTACAGAGGCAGAACCTCTCCCAAGGCCCTCCCAGTGCTTGGAGTTTCCTGGGGCTCTAAGGTGGCAGTGCAGTGGCTGCATACTCATGCTTGCCCTGGTTCTGAGCATCCTGAGCTTTTCTCATGTTGTGTGGAGCCTTCTCCTTTTGGGACTGGTGTTTCTGCTGTTTCCAACTCCAGTAATTCATCCTGGTGGTTCTGAGAGGCACTGGCATTTTCCAAGGGCAGTGGATCCCCAGCCTGGTGGTGTGTGATGCTCTCTGCACTCAGGGCACACTGTGAGACAAAACCAGAGCTCCTGGAGCTGTTTCTCAGAGCCTGGAGCATTCTAAGCCTCAGCCTGGAGAAAAGGAGGCTCAGGGAGGATTTCTGGTTCTCCACAACTCCCTGACAGGAGGGTGCACACATGTAGGGGTTGGGTTCTGCTCCCAGGGAAAAAGGGACAGGACAAAAAACAGCCTCAAGTTGGTCCAGGGGAGGTTTAGGTTGGATATTGAGAAAATTTCCTCACAGGAAGGGTTGCAAAGCATTGGAATGGGCTGCCCAGGGCAGTGGTGGAATCACCACTGCTGGAAGTGTTCAAAAAACTTTTGGATGTGTTCCCTAGGGACATGGTTTAAGTGGTGGTTGGACTCAATGATCTGAACCATAGTGATTAATTCTGATTGTATGAAATTATTAAGAATTTCTGGCTTTTTTTGGTGGATTCTGGGTCAGCTGCTCCCATGACAGATTCCATTAAAGTGTTTTTCTGGTGTAAAAAAATAGCTTTCCCCTGTCTGCACAGCAACTGCAGGAAGGTTTGCCAGATATGCAAATATATTCAAATGAGCTCTGCTCTACCTGGCTCAGGTACATCCCAGCTCAGATAGTGCCCCACGCTGCAGGGAGGGCAATGCCAACGTGCAGTGACTCAGGGCATTTGGCTGGCCCTGCCATGCTGAAATTCAGCCCACTGAAACTTCAGCTTTATCAGTGCCATCGTTACCTGTGAGACAGGAGCGCCCCTGATTGCAGCAAAGCCGTTTTTTAGCAGCGTGGCACATCTCAAACACCCCGGAGCTGGATTTTGTTGCATAAAAGCACAGCCAGTGCAGTTTCAAGGGAGTCAGGCTGGGATATAAAGTGACAAACACATGTGACAAACACTGTTTCGACCAACACAGGGAGCATTCAGAGCTGTCACTGTGGAGGCAGAGCTGTAACAAATTCCTTCCCTTTGTTACTCAGCCATCAAATCAGCCAGGTAATACCCTCCCATGAGTTATAAAGTTATAAACCATCTATATTTGAGCTGGGTGAAGGATTCAATCAATTTGGACCCATTTTAACCAGTTTTGGAAGTGCACTCTGCAAACTCTGCAGGTGCAGGCCGCTTGGTTTGGGTGCCTGGGCATTTTTATAGGCCAGGAGATCTATTTTAAATACGTGTGAAATGTGTCACCGAACATCTGACATATGTGGGAAACATATTCCTGCACCGTCTGGGCAGTGTGTGAGGTCACTGGGGAACAGCTTGAAAACAGCAATCATTTGCATATGGATATAGAGTTATTTATTTGGTGACACCGTCCCAGGGGAGCAGGGGCATGGCCCAGGTCTCTGTAGGTCACAGGCGATGTCAGGGGTGTTGAACTTGTGAGGAGGAAAATTGTGAGGGCAAATATAAATGGCTGAAGTGTTTGTGCCTGGAAATTTTTATTTGATCCTTGTAAAAAAAGTTTTGTGGAGGCTAAGAGGCATAAAGAGGAAAATAATGTTATTTTTGACCCTTTGCTGTATGATATTTTAATCACTAAGAGTCACAGAATGTCCCAAACTGGAAGAGACCCACAAGGATCATGAGTCCAACTCCTGGTCCTGCACACCCACCCCAACAATCCCACCCTGTGCACCCCTGAGAGCATTTGGCTTGGAAGGGACCTTAAAGATCATCCCATTCCAAATCTTAATTGGAATTAATCTATATCTGTGTCTGCCTGTAAGGATGGTAAATGTTATTTAATGTTACATGGATAAATTGTGAAGCCTGATAAGATGATTCATGATGAACAACACATGCAACTTGTTGCCATTTTTGCTCTGTTTCACAGATTTGGGGTTGATTTCACTTGTCAGTGCTCTGGTGGATGTTAATACTTGGCAATATTAGGATAGCAAACAGCAAAATCTCACATATATTAATTCCTGCATTTTCACACAACAGATCTTCATTGATTAATTTTTAAATTGGTCCCAGGAAGCACTTAGTGAGATATTGCAATTTGCACTTTATTGGCATTACATGGCACTATTCCTTGCTCCAGCTCAGCAAAATATATTCTTAAGTGTAAGTAAGTGCCATCAATATCAATGGAATTATTCATATTCTAAAAATTAAACATATGCTTAAACATTTCAGGGAGCTGAGACAGCTGGTCTCTTGTTGAAGGCCTATCTAAATAAATGCAGCATCTACAGCAGATTTTGAGATTTATAACCCCATGCACAATTTAATGATGGATATTTCAGCATTTCAGGTAAATCTTTGCCTTTTGTTAAATATTTGTGTCAAAGAAGCGAAGTGTGACATTTCAGTACAGTCCAGTTTTGTGTTTGAACACATCTGTGAAGAACCTCTGCAGAACTGAGCTCATGAATAGGGACAGAAGCGACTGAATGTTCATAGAAAGTGAACAAAAAAAACCAAAAAAAAGAAGTGGAGGCCAACCCTAATTGAAACCACGTTTTGAGCTGTAATGGGAAGGCACAGAAAAATTAATCCTTCCATTTTAGGTATTTTGATAGCAGCCATTAGTGCAGAGTTGAAGTTATTCAAACCACTTTGCCAGACAGAAGGGAGCTGCTTGTTTTTCTTCTGCCAGCAGCAGTGAGAATGTCTTCCCAAGTGGAACCAAACCACGGGGGTTTATAGAAACAGCTGAAGAGATTATTTGATCTTTTGATTAAAACCTCATTTTTTGGTCAGCTGGTTTATTTGCCCAGGTAATGGCTGTGCTTCTCCTTCCCCACATCCCTGGCCAAACCCAGGCCTGGCTGTGGGTGCAGCTCAGACAGAAGGAGGCAGGCAGGGACCTCGACACCCTGCAAAAACAGTGACAGAGAATTCCCTGAATACAGTGACAATATTCCCTGTCAGCTAGTCAGGACATGATAGCTTCCACCTGTCCAGAGCAGCCACCAATATCTATGAAATCCTGGAATTTATGGTTAGTTTTGTCTTCTAAGAAAAGTGGACAGCAAGGATGTAGGGAAAACAGTGAGGAAAAGAAAAAAAGAGTATTTTTCTTAGCAGTTGTGAAGTGGGTGGGACAGGACTGTCAGACCCCAACTTGGAAATCCTGTGTCCAACCTCAAAAGTTCCACTGAGAGTTGAAAGGACAAGACTTTTTAAAGTAATAATTCCTGGAGCTTATCTCTTTCCTTCCTGGGTTTCTCAGCCCTTTGTGTTCCTGGTTTCAAACTTTTGACTGGGAACATGGGAGATTAAAACTAAACATAAAATCAAAGCTGAATCAATGTTGGTTTCACATGACTCCAGCAGAAGGTTCCTTAAATCAATCCTGAAGATTGCCAGGGTGGCACTACAATCCCAGGACAGTGTGACATCCATTCCCTGTTTCAAAACTACCCTGTCCTTTCTCTCCAAGACACTTAACAAATAAAGATCTTTTCCAAAAGGCGTAAGCGACACTCCAGTGAAGCAATTTCTTTTCCTGGCATTGTTAAGAGCGGGGACTGAGTTATTATTAATTACTTTTGCATTATTTATGCGGGTCTGTGAATGTGCAATATCTTTTACAGATAAATCACCCTGCCTTGAAAAGTTTCCAGTGTGCCAGCCAAATCCTGGGAATCTGAAACAGCAGGAGGCAACTGGTGCAGCAGAACAGGTAGATGTTAATCCTTGATGCTGCAGGACTGGTGCCTTATCAACGTTTTTCTTTCATTTGTTTTGCAATTGCACCAAAGAGACTCAACTGATGCTGTTGTTTCCCAACCTCTTTAATCTGGCATCAGCTGACAGGAGCAGCCTCCATCCTCTTCTTTATTCCTGCTCCTTCTCTTGCCTCTCCTTTCTGTGGTTTATGCAGCCCCTTGGAGAACCAGAGCAGAGAAATGATGTGGCAAAATTAAGGAGAGGTTTCTTTGTGGCCGGTCCCAGCCGGGCCCCCTGAGCACGGGGATTTTGGGTTTCCTCCTGCCCTGCCTGCTGTTCTGTGCTGAGCTGGTGTCACACCCGTCACACCCACAGGGCCGGGGCACAGGGAACCCTCACAACTCCCCAGGGTGTGGAGAAGGGGCCACTGCAGCCTCTCACCCCCCGAGGAGTTCCCCGTTCACTGTTCTGGCCATCTCTCCGTCCCCCTGGCAGTTTTTAGGGGTGTTTGTCAGCTCTGCCGCACAGACTGCAGCCGTGGCTCCCCGGCAGGAAGGACAGAGCATCCCCAGCAGCTCAAGGACATTTTGGAGGTGCAAACCCAGCCTCACATAGCCCTGTACAGCCCTGGGGATGCCCAGACCACCGTCACAGGCTGCTTTTGGGGCTGCTTTGCTTTCTCAGGCTGCAGCCCTGCTCGATGCAGGAGGCCCAGCCTCGGGCACTGCCGCCCTTTTAAAGCTGCTTTGTGGGTTTCTTTTCTTTTCTCTCCTTTTTTTTTCTTCTTTTCCCCAGGTTCCCAGGGCTGGGGATTCAGCTTCTGGCCTCATCCAGAAATCCCCGAGGGTTTCAGATCCCCACGAGGCCTCTCAATGTCTTGATCTGCTTGAATAGGCATTTTTAACGCGGCCCCGGCTGTCATCGGGGCCTGTTACAGTCACTCAACTGCAGCAACATTGTTCTCCCGGCAGCAGCGCCGGGGACACCTCCCTTATTTCCATACTGCACGGGGGGATTTGGCCACTGGGCCGAGCATCCCACCGGGGCTCGCTGGCCGGAGGTGGCCAATTAGCCCCGCTCGCCCCCAGCCCAGCCCTTCATCCCCCCGGCCGCTCCCAGCATCTCCAGCCCGCGGGGCTGCTGGCGCCTGTCCATCTCGGCGGGTCCTGCCGGAGGTGAAGGTGACCCCCTTTTCCTGTGCCAGGGGCTCCCTGGCAACGCCGCCTTTTCTTTGGAAGCGGCCTCCTCCACCCCCTGACGGGGCTCGGGGCTGTGAAAGCCCCGCTGCACTTTTGAACTTGCTGCCGGCGCGTTCAGTGGCTGCGCGGGGCAGCGGCGGCGGCGGGGCCGGGCCCAGCGGGGACCCGGTGCAATTGCCCAGAAGTTATTAATAGGCTGGGGAAGAATGTGATGGGCCGGGGGAAAGGGTGAGGAGGGGGGAGAGAGGCAGAGAGGGTCAGCGAAAGGGAGACGGGGTGATGAGGGGAGAGGTGGGAGCGGTGGCACGCAGGGGAGACAAAGAGATGGGCACCAGGACGGGCAGACAGGGCCGTGCACAGGCTGGAGATGCGAGTTCCCGGTGCCCTGCACCTCGTGCAGGTGTCTGAGGAGTGGCAGTGCTGGAGGAGAGGTGTCTGACCCCAGTGCTGGGGGATGGAGAGAACAGAGAGGCCAGGCCTGGGAGTCAGTGCAGGGCAAGGCATCCCTCTCCCAGGATGAAATATTGCTGGGGTTCATGAGCCAAATTTGCCATCTAGTGGCCCAGGGGACTATTGCAAAGGAAGCCACGAGGCAGCCGCGGCCGTGGGAGAAGGCACTGCCGGTCACCTTCTCCGCAGAGATAAAATCCAGCGTGCTCCTGCTGTGGCTTTACTCACAGGGGCCCAAAAATGGTCAATGGAGTGACATTACCTTTGTGTGGCTGCGATGCAGGGAGCCATCCTCAGCCACCTGCCAGGCTTGGTGCTCACCGGTGACAGTCCCTGCAGGCTGCACCAGGACCCAGACCCACCACAAGGCTCAGCTTGTCACTGTGAGCAGCAAGGTTTAGGGAACAGGAGAGCGTCCTATGACTGCGAGAGCAACAGTGGGGACAACCAAGAAAGCACATCACTCTTTCTCTTGAGGCTCTACACCTCTTTGTTCCTGCAAAGGTAATGACGTTTTTATCTAATGTCTTAAAATCACAGAATCCCAGAATAACTTGAGCTGGAAAGGATCCCCAGGGATGATCAGTGCAGCCCCTGGCCCTGCCCAGACCCCCCAACAAGCCCACCCTGAGCATCCCTGAGAGTGCTGTCCAAACGCTCCTGGAGCTCTGGCAGCCTTGGGGCCGGGCCCATTCCCTGGGGAGCCTGGGCAGTGCCAGCAGCCTCGGGGGGAAGAACCTTGCCCTGAGATCCATCCCAAGCCCTGGCACAGCTCCGGCCCTTCCTGGGCTCCTGTCCCTGTCCCAGAGCAGAGCTCAGCCCCTGCCCCTCCGCCTCCCCTCGGGAGGAGCTGCAGCCCCCGAGGAGCCTCCCCTCAGTCTCCTCTGCTCCAGCTGAACGAGCCAAGTGCCCTCAGCTGCTCCTCAGAGCCTTCCCCAGCTCCGTGTCCCTCCTCTGGACACTCTCCAACAGCTTTGGATCCTCCTGATCTTGTGGTGCCCCAAGTGCCCCCAGCACTGGAGGTGAGGCTGCCCCAGTGCAGAGCAGAGCGGGACAATCCCCTCATTCAGCCAGCTTTGACCATCCTGTCTCCTTACCTCATCCTGCCCTCAGACAACCCTTCCAGAAAGTCACCTTTGTGGCCTTTGGAGATTCAGAGCTGGGGAGGAACAAAGACCACTGGGGTTTGAGGAAGGGGAAGAGCCTGGGGTAGGGCACCTCAGGACCTGGGCCAGCAGAGCCTCTTTTGGGCTGTCACCCAGGATTTCTCTTTATAAACAGCTCTCCCTGGGTCAGAGAGAGCTTTGGCCACCCTGTCTATGGCAGTGACTGGCAGATGAGAGGATGTGGTGCAATCAGAGAAAAAAAGAAGGGCTTCAGTATAAGTCAGTGTCCACAGCTTTAATGCACAGCTCTCCTGAGTAAGACCACATAAATCAATAAATAGAGTTAATAATAATAATTAGAGCAGCCCCAACAAACCCAGCTGTCACCAGTTTGGCTTCAGTGTTCTCCGCAGTCCCCTTGTCAGCAAGGGGTGCTGGTGCTTGACTAACACAGAGGACACAGAAGCAGCACCGTGTCCCTCCCCTCCTCGTGGGGATCTGCGGGAGGAAATCTCCAGCTCCCTGAACACCAGCCTGGGCAGAGCCTTCCGAGGCACCTGTGGGCTCCCACCTTGCTTCATGCCCAGCATCATGAGGCCTCAGCTGCTCCCTGCCCACTCTGCTACCACTCTGCCCCTGCCTGAGGAACAGGAGGAACACAACTGAGATGTTCCCCATGTGAGCATCACACACCCCACGCCCCAGGGAGGCCTGAGGGCACCCAGCTCTAGCACTGCTTGTGGGGTTCCTCCAGGGTGACGTAGGGCACCACAACAGGCCATGAGTCGCTGGGCCAGTATTCCAGCTTTGGCTTGAACGAGGGCATCTCGTAGCTGACGTCAAAGTAGATGACCAGTGGGCAGCAGTACAGCAGGGACAGGGCTATCAGCACGTGCCTGCCAAAGAAACCAAAATTGTGTGTTGGACAGAGGGATCTTTGCCTGCTGGCATGGTCACCCCGAGGCTGCAGCCCCCAAAGGTCCCAGGAGAGCTGCAGGGAGTGTGGGTCCTGCACGGTTTGTGCCTACAGGGAAATCCTGGCAGAGCTCTGTGAGCTGGGCCAGGGACAATTCCTGGTGTAGAGGGGCTGGGATGACACAGGGGACTCATTCCAACTATTCCCCATTTCCTGGCTGCATTGTCTGTCCCTGGCTGGATGGATCTGAGTGTGCAGCACTTGCAGCCCTACCTGGGCAGGCACTGAAGTGTCAGCTCCAAACAAAGCCCTCCCTTTCAGTTTGGCTGCTAAAATAACAACAGGGATGTTGCACTTCACATGGCACCCCAGGAGCAGCCAGAGCCCTTTGAGAGCCAGCTGCCCACCTGGAAGGGCTTCTGGAACTATTTTACTTGCAAAACAGTGCTTGTCTGGTGTGGAGGAGAGCGACATTAAAGAGTGGTTAGGGCTGAATGCTGGGGCTGAGTGAGGAGACAAGTGACAGGGGAGGGGGAGAAGGTGGAGAAATAATGCAGCTGTTTCACCTTGGCCGCTGTTTCTCTGCTGTGGACCTTTCAGCCCAGGAAACGTTTGGGCTGGGGTTCCTGGAGCCCTTACCAGAAGCTGTGGAAGTAGGGGAAGTTGATGGCCTGCCAGAGCCAGCAGAGCCACCGGTCACTGATCCAGCTGGTGATGGCCAGTGCCCACCACATGACCATGACCGCGGCCATCCGGTGAACCCGCTTGTCATTGCACCTGGAAGACACAGCGAGGGACAGGGAGCAGAGTAATCGTGTTGGAAGGAAAGGGAGTTTTAAAGAGGGCTGGCTCCTGCCTGCACTGGCAGCAGTGTAAACCCCAGCAAGCTCCTTCTGGAGAGTGTTCCTCAGAATTCCACAGGAACTGGAGAAGTGTGGCTCTGGGGAGAGGATTTCTGACTTTCTGAGTGTGAGGATGATGCTGGGAGATGCCAAAGCACTCCTGTCTTTCTCTCCAGACACCCAGCCCCACATTAGCTCCCAAATGCCCCACAAAAGGGAAGGAGCTGCAGAGATGGCAGCCGAGGGGGAGAATCACGGGCTCATAGAACTGTAAGGGTTGGAAAAGATCATCATGTCCAACCATTAACCCAGCACCACCAACCATGTCAGCACAAAACCCTGTCTCAAGTGCCACATCCACAGGGTTTTTGAAAATTTCCAGGAATGATGACTCCACCACTGTCCCATGGGTTGTCCCCATTCTGGGCCAGGTGCTCTTCTTGTGCCCCCTGCCCACAGTCCTGCCTGGGCTTCTGCCTGCTCCCTCCCCAGTACACCTGGAGAAGACTTGGGCTCAATTCACTGCTGAGGACACAATCCCTGCCCAGCAGGAGCTGCAGGGAACCCCTGAGCCCCCTCCTTACTTCTTGAGCTCCCTCCAGGTGAGGTACAGCAGGTGGAAGGCGATGCAGTTGAGCGCGTAGGCATTGAGGGTCGGCTTGATGAAGGACATGAAGGTGCTGATCACGGTGGTGATACCAGTCAGCCAGAAGAAATGCCTCCTGAAGGGAATTGGGAGTGTCAGTGCCCCAGGGCTCACAGGAGGGTAAGGATGGGAAAGGTCCTGTTCCTGTCCTGAGAGGGGAAACGCTTTTCCAGCACCTCCTGTCTGTCTGTCTGTCCGTGGCTGACTTCAGTGGCTGTGGGGCCCTGGCAGGAAAGCTGAGGGAGCAGCCCCTCGGTGGGTCTGGGACAGCCCAGGAGGCAACTCCTGCACTTCCATGGTGCTGCAGGGATGAGGCAAAGGCAGGGAGCTCTGCACAGGGAGGGGCTGCCAGGCAGGGCTGTGCAAACACCCGTTTGGGCTCCCTGAGCAACAATAGGGCTCAGAGGGGTCTTTCACATGCAAATCCCTTCCCAAGTCCCTTTCCTCTCCCCCAGCCGCGTCTCCACGGTGAACTCCTGGTGACCTCCTGTTCGGCATGGGAAGAGCAGACTTGGAGCAGGTCTTTGCAAGGAACTGGGCTGGCTCAGAGGGCTCAGCCAGGAGGAGACATCCTCTGAGTAAAACCCTGCTGGGTTCCCATTTCTGCTGGTTCATGCCCTCCCAGTGGCCTCATCCTTTCTGCTGGGCTCCTCCAGCCCAGCCAGCCCTCCTCAAAATGAGGGCTGTAACCATCTTGTCCTATGGGAACCCCCCCTCAGCCTTGAGGGAAAGCTCTCTGTGGATGACAGAGGATGCTGGAATAGATTGACAGTGTGAGTAATTGAATGTTAATGTTCAGGAACGTTTCATTTCCTAACTAATTTTGAAATTCTCCATGCAAAGTTTCCTCTGCAGTAACACAAACACAAACAGCTCCAGCTGAGAGGAGCCCAGCACAGGAGGGTTTTGACTTTTCCTCTGTCAGTGCCAAAAGATGAAGGGCCTGGTCCTAAAGCCCTTCAGTGACCTCAGAGCTGACCCCTTGCAGGGGAACTGGGGGATCTGTGGGTCACTACACCTCAGTGTCAGTGTCCATCCCTCCCCTCAGAGCCTGCCCCGTGTCCCTCGGGGTCATACCTGGTCTTGATGCACTTGGGGAAGTAAGCCTGGGGGTACCAGAAGGAGTAAGCCACAGCCAGCGTCCAGAGGATGGAGAGCTCATCCAAGAGCTGTCCCACGTAGCTCAGGGTCATGTGGAAGTACATGGAGAAGACACCTGCAAGGAGCAAGGGCATCTTGAGATGACAAAGCTCCACCCTCCCACAAGCCCTGGGAGGTTCTTGGGGGCCGTTCCTGAAGATACACCATTCCTGAAGAGCACGGATTTTGGTGTTCAAGGGGGCTGGACTGAGTCAATCCAGTCACACCAAGGGGAACTACAGGGCTGGAAGCTGCATATCCACAGCTGGCAGGAACCGTGGGCTGCAGGCTTCAGACACACCTGGCTGCTTGGTTACACAGCCGAGTTTTCTGGCTACTGAGACCCTCCAAAAATCTCATGTTTGGCAGTCTGGCAACCTGTCTGATCTTCCCACAACCCTGGCACCCACCTACGAGGATGAGCAGCCCTGAGACAAAGTAGAGGGGCACAGCCTTCTTCTGGCAGTACTGCCGGTTCAGGTACAGCAGTGCAGGAGACAGCATGAAGAAGCTGACATTGCTGATCTGAAAAACAAGAGGAACACTCAGCTCCTGGGCAAGCCCCATCCCACCACGTGCCTCAGTATCTCTGTGTGTGAGGAGGATCCTGACATCCAGCAGAGGATCCATCGTGCTGAAGCAGGGGTTGCTCTTGGCACAGGGAGAGGGCAGAGGTGTTTCTCCAGAAGCCAGGCTGGAACTGGAAGGGCAGCTCTTGCTGTGGCAGCAGTGGCTGCAGACACCTCTGCCCTCCCTCTGGGGCCAGCAAACCCAGCGTGAGGTGCTGTGTCCCTTTTGGGTGATGCTGGTTTATCTTCAGTTGGTTTATCTTCTGTTGCCTGGTGTCTCCAAGCAACTCCTGTTTGCAGCCATCTCCCTCTCATGTCAAGCCAGACCCTCCAGGAGCTGCCTGGATTGCTCCTGACCCTTCCAGGCAGCAGTGGTTCCCCTGTGAGGGGTTGGAAAGGTGTGAGGAGTTGGGCCAGCACAGCAAGCCACGGTCAGCAAAACGTCTGAGCTGGGAATGGGTGTGGTGGGGAGCAGCAGGATGAGCAGGACATCGGAAGGTGGGAACAGGCAGGACTGAGGTGACATCCTGTGGTGCCAGGTGTGAAGCCACCTGGCCTGGGGAGAGGAGGAGGTGTTCTGGACACTGGTAATTACATGAGGTCATAAACCTCCTCTAAACACATCTGGCAAATGAACACAGAGGAGTGATTCTGCTCTGGTTTCCAGCTCTGCAAAATTCCTTTGATGGACTTTGGTTAGTCTGGGGAGCTGGGGATGG
>NC_031797.1:2064585-2080924 GCF_001522545.3 Parus major | reverse complement strand
GCTGGGGATGATGCTGGGGAGCTGGGGATGGAGCTGGGGCTCAGCCTCTTGCTGGACTGGCTGAAGGTGCCAGTGCTTCGGAGAGAGGAGATGCTGATGGGCAAAATGTGGGAGCTGGGGAGGAGCAGCAAGTGCTCAAAGCCTGGCCCTGTTCGCTGGGCCAGGCCTGCTCCACCCTGCAGCACAGGGGAGGGAAATCTGAACGAATTTAATTACCCTCTCTGGGTTCCTACCCTGCCTTTTTCACCTGACTTTGCAGGCTCAGGGAAGGGAAGTCACTGGGCAGCATGACATCCCCAGGGAAAATGGTTCTTGCTCATGAAAGGTTGGGATTGTGGTGCTGCATTTACCTGCCAGACAGCTCTTTGTGGCTCTGGAGCCATCTGCTGAAGTGCCATTTGGCAAAGCACCAGCGTGACTTTTATCTCAGCCTGACAATCCTTCTCCTTTCATCTTCCAGCTCCACGCTGGCCCAGACCCCACGCCTGGAATTTGGCCTCCACAGCTGGAGTCTCCCCCACCTCAGCAGCACCAGGTAAACTGCAAAATCAGTGCTAGGCTTGTGGTGTCCCCTGGGATCCCAGTTTATGGTAACAGGGCTACAAATCACTGGGATGTTGTCATCTCTCTGGAACACACCCTCTTCTATTCCAGAGGGAAACATAATTCACGCCTAATGTGATTTCTCTATTCCCTTAAACACCGGAGATTCATCTTGATTTTTTCACTAAGGCTTCCATGAGACAAGTTGATGCTTCCATTAGCAGCAGTTCTCAGGCCGAATGTATCAGTTTTCCATAGGTGATTAGAACCAAATCCAGGCCAATTCCCATTTTTCCCATGAAAAGAGAAGTGCTGCTCCCACTTGCACCCTGGAGGTCAAATTGTTCAGAAACGACTGAGAAATCAAACCATGTGTTCAGGCAACAACCATGCTTCAGACATTTCTTTTCCCCTGAATGGTTAAGGAGGCCTTTGGAAGGCAAGCAGGGATAGCAAGGAGAGGGAAAACGCTTGGGGAAAAGGCAGGAGAGTGCAAGTGCCAGCACGCAGTCAGTGAGGAAACGCGGCAGAGAAGAGCTCTGGATCCATGAGCACCACGCATTGCAACAGTGCCATTAATTACATGATAGCTGTGTTATCACTTCATTAATTCGGGACAAGATGTGCAACATCAGATAACAGAGGGGAGGGATAACCAGGGGAACCGTGCCAATAGGGTCAGGAAGATAAACGGGATTCCTTGCAGAAGAGCCAGGTTTAGGGGACAGCTCCCATCCCCGTGGGGGACACGGACTTTTCATCCCTTGTCGGCTTCAAGCCCTGATTTGTAAATGCTGACTTTCTGTCTTCCCTCTAGGATGTGGCAAGCTCCGTCTCAGATGTGCTTAGGAGGGTTTTGCTCCCAGGACAACCATTAGAATTTTTTCTGGAGTTTCTGCTCAGGCTGGGACCCCCTAGCACAGCTTCTATTTCAGCCTCTCTGGTCACACAGACCAGGAGGCACCAGCCTCTGGTCGGGGAGATAAGGGAGTGGTGATGGGCCAAGGTGTGACAGGACATGGGAGAGTGCCCCTGCCTGAGCTCCCAGCCTGTCCCAATCCCCAGGAAGTGTGAGTTACTGCTCCAGGTGCCTCAGCTGAGACAAACTATTTGCTTCTTTTCCTAGGAGAGAAGTGAGGCTGGGATCAGCAGCATGGCTCTAATCCTGGTGCATTAATGGGATCATTGGGAAGACCCCAACTTCTGCAACTCCAGCCTGAGACAGAGGGACAGAACCTTCACCTGTGACAGGTGAGATCAGCCTCTGATCTGGATTGAGGCAGGAGGTGCTGGTTTAAGCACAGCAGCAGTGCAGTGGCAGCAGAGGCTGCTCCTCACTCCAGCCAGGCACTTTCTGCAGTGGAAGGAGATTCCTGCAGGGCTCGTGGCAGGGAGTTCATTCTCACTCACAGTGAATCAGTTTTAGCTGACAGAGGAGCCCACAGGGCCAGAGACAGGGGTGAACTCCTC
Source organism: Parus major (assembly GCF_001522545.3). Lineage (NCBI taxonomy): Eukaryota > Metazoa > Chordata > Aves > Passeriformes > Paridae > Parus > Parus major. Next base: position 2,078,911 of record NC_031797.1, on the reverse strand, counting down.
TGAGGCTCTCCAGACCTGTGCAGCAAGTTCCTAAAGCCAGGCTTGTGTTGCAGGGGACGAGGCTGCAGGTCCTGACATCACAATGCTGGTGCTTTGGGGAGGGAAGCAGCAGTTTGGGGAGTGTCTGCAGCATCCTGGGCCGTGCTCCTGAGCACAGCTTTCTGGGCAGACAAGAGAGCCATGGGGTTAGTGAGAATGTGGGGACCCCACACAGCCTTGCCACTGCCACTGAGCCCTTCTCTGGCAGAGCTGCACCCTTTATTTCACCACTCCATGGAGCATCCAGGAGCTCTGGGTGTGAGCAGCATCAGAGCTGCTGCACAGAGACACTGCTGAGGACATGGGTTTCATTACCAGCATCCAGGATCAGTCATTTCAGCAAAGAAACGAGGGTAGAAAGACAAGTCCCTGACTGATGACCCTCCTGGAGCACAATTCTGCTCTCCCCCAAGCAGCCAGAAGACAATAAATTTCTGGGTCACTGAGTCACTATAAATAGAGCTTTGTTGCTGAACTGCATCCAGCCATGAGCCACCACGTATTATTAGGTACTTAAAGGTACTGTTTACATTTTTTTCTCATACCCCTGGTGCTTATTTCTAATAAAAAGCATCCAAGGCAAGCAGGCCTGAGAGAGTGTAGCTGGCACAGAGCAATCCCCAGCAGCACATTTGCTGCTGCTGGCACAGAACGGCTCCGCTCCAGCCCCGGGCAGGGCTGGGAGGAAGGCACTGCAGAAGATGCTCTGTGAGGAAACCCTGCTGATTTAGTGATCCAGGAGGCTTGGGTAGGAGCTGGCTGGGTTCCCAGCTAGCCTAAAACTCTGGAAAATTGACACTGAGGTTAATATTGGTATAATTAATTCAGGGCAGTAATGCTTGCTGCAGAGAGGAGGCAATCTGAATATAGGGAACAAATGAATGGGGAGAGGAAGAGAAGATGCAGGCTGTGAGGATCACACCTGGGACAGTGCCCTGAGCCCCAGCTGGATCTGTAGGATGCAGCCAGCAGGGATAGCTACATATCTAAACCTGGTCAGATTTCTACAATCCCCTCTTTAGGAAACATCACAAGGAGCCTGATCCTGGGGGAGATCCCAGAGCAGGAAGGGGGGTCCCTGTGCTGCTGCAGGAGGAGGGACCCAAGCAGAGCCAGCCAGGCTGTGCTGGTTGAAGGAGGAACCCAGGCAGAGCCAACCAGGCTGTGCTGGTTGAAGGAGGGACCCAGGCAGAGCCAGCCAGGCTGTGCTGGTTGAAGGAGGGACCCAGGACCCTGTGCTGCTGAGGAAGGGGTGATGCCCATGTCAGTGATGTTCCTGCCCACTTTTGCTGACAAGGTCTGGCCCTGAGCGTGGCACAGCCTTGGGGCTGTTGTCAGATGCTCAGATAATGGCAGATTTTAGGAGGGTTTGCTCCTCTGCCACCCCTTGTCTGGACAGGAGGTCAGCAGCCAGCCTAAGGCAGGCAGCTGACACGGCAGGGTTAGATTTCTGCTGCTCAGGAATCACATCCTAAGACAGAATTGTTTCCCTCCCTTTCTGCACAGGCACTCTGCTGATCTCCTGAGCCTAGCAAAAAGGACATCAATAAAAGAACCATAAAAAGCTCTTTCTCTGCAGAGGAAGAGGTGCCCAGTGTCATACAGAGGAGAACAGGGGCAAGTCCAACTGCTGGGGAAAAAATCCTGCAGGGTTTGCTTGTCCATATCCCTCTGTCCCTCAGTATCATGCTCATTTTTATCTGCACTGAAACATGCATTGGAGGAGTTTTCCTCACTGTGCCTGAGTCCCACACAATGACAATTCATCCCATTTGAATTGTGCTGTGGTATGGAAACCTGGGAGATGCCTGTGGCTAGCAGGGACCTCACTCCAGGACTGGGCACCTGGGTGAGATTTTCAGGAGTAGCCTCATAGTTTAGAAACCTGTGCCACAAAACCACCCAGGCAGCTGAGAGTTAATGTTTTATGGGAATTAGAGGGCCTACAAGAATTAGTCATGCATCTGGACATACCAGCTGGTGTCCAGCAGAGGAGTCAGACTCTGAAGTGCTTTTGAAGAGCTCCTGAGATAGTTGTTGGTGTGATAAGGATTCTGAGCCACTTTGTCAGTCTGGCTGTAAACGGAATCTCATCTCCAAAGACATGTTTAAAACATGCTGCCTTATGTATCAAACCAGGACATGAGGCAAATTCATCTCCTGAAAGGAATCCAGACCAAAACCAAACCTTTCAGGCTTTGTGCTCTGGGTGGAAATCAGCCCCTCTCCAGTGTTAGCAGTGACTCTCCCAAACACAGAGGCTTTGGGCACTTCCAGCTGCATTTAGAATGGTTTGGGTTGTAAGGGACCTTAAAGATCATCTCCTTCCATCCCTTGCCATGTGTTCCACTCAAGCAGGTTGCTCTTGCCCTGAGATCCGAGATGCTCATGTGAGTATTGAGTGATTTCTGTATCTCCTTGCTCGTTATTCCCTGCTCTGCACCTCTGAGCCCATGCAGCAGCAGCAGTAAACAGCAAACAGCACAAAACACCCAGCTGGGTGCCACAGGGAAGCAGGATTTGGTCTGGACTGGAAGAGCTTTCTTTGTTGAGTGCCTCAAAGAGCAGTGACTACACACAGCCCCCTCCTCTGAGACCCTGGCTGGGCGATTAGAGCCTGCAGGAGCCGGGGAATTATCATTATTACAGGTAATTTATTAAAAACAGGAAATGCTTTAAAAAAAGAGGAAGAGCCATTTCCATGAGAACAAGATCTTCTAGTGTTAGACAGTAATTGCCAAAAGTTGTAAACAAGGCCTGTGGAAGGCTGTAAATCCACATGCCTCACACCCCTGGGAGCCTTTAATTGCTCTGAGGGAGCAGGACATGCTCGGAGAGGCCGCTTATCTCCCAGCCCTCTGCAGGCAGATATGGATGCTCCAGCCAAGGCACTGGCACTGGATGGGAGATAAAGGATCACAGGAGGTGAAACTCCTGCAGCAGCTTCCCTCTGCTCTGAGTTCCGTATTCCCAGCGTGCCTGACACGGTTCATGGAAGTGCTGCCTCTCGTTTTGCCACTCCTGTACATTTAACTGGAATATATGAGCCCTGTGTAGGACTTACCCCGGTTGGCAGCAGAGCTGCAGGACTGGTATAACAGGATCTCACAGATCTGGGCTGTGAAGGAGCTCTGACAGAGTTCTCTCACTGGGAATCAACCCCACACACACACACCAGAAGCACCCCTGACCCCAGAATGTTTTGGGGTGCGACCGTCGCAAGCAACCAAAGTCCCATGATTTACCTGAAGCTCAGAAAAGGCTCCCCATACCAGCACCCTCCAGCACCAGGAAGTTCAAAGGAGGAGAAGGAAAGAAAACAGGGATGTCCCGTCCTGTCTGGATCCCAAAAGCAGCTCCTGGGTGCCTGGAGCCGGCCCCAGCCTCCCTCAGCCACTCACGGTGTTGTAGTACTCAGCAATCACCGCCGAGCGCTCGAAGTTGCTCTCACACCAATCCACCTCGGCACTCTGGTAGGAAAATATGCTCGGCATCGTCAGGCACCTTGGGAAAAGGAGAGGAGCAGGTTAGTGGTGGGCACAGAGGAGGAGAAGGCTGCACACCCAAAGGGGACCCTGCTCCTCACGCCTGGGCACCCAGCACAGCGCCTTACCCGGCTACCAAGGACTCATCCTCTTCCCAACACACATCCTACTGCACAACAGTTCCTCTCTCCCTTCCATGCAGGACTTGCAAATCGCCCCAGAAATGCTCTTGGACTCTGAGGATGGGCACCAATCCATGGCATTAACGTCTCTCATCGGGTGCCACACGAAGATTCCCCATTTCAGCCTAGTCCTTGTCACCTCGTCTTCTCCCTTCTCCTCACTTTCTTTATGACTCAGACCTTCCTACCAGGAGGACTTCCCTGTGCTCTGTGAGTTACCTCTGGGGAGTGGACAACCCTACAGAGGCTGGTGCTCATTGGTTCTGTTCTCCACCGTCGTTCCTCAGCATCTTCCTGAGGGCTGGAACTCGGCTCCTGGGAGCTCAGCCCTGGAGCACCAGCACAGACCCTGGGCATTCCCGGAGTCCTGGGGCACTGGGAGCACTGGGAGGTGCCTCTTCCCTCTGAGCTGGATTTCACTTGGAGTGCACTCCCAGGCAATCTCCACCCTGGTTTGCCAGTGAAAGGGATCAGAGTTTGACACCTCCTGCAGGTTCTCCACTGCCAGACCCAACCTACAAATGGGACTCCAAATAAAAAGAAAGTCTAATCTTCTGCCTACTTTTTTCCCCCATGTTAAAAACTTTCCTGTCCTCATTGTTTCTCAGCATTCTTTTATATTAATTTGAAGAAGCAGTTCTGATCTTATTTTGATCAGACGTTTTTTATTTGCCATATTTTTTTCAGATCCTTGAGACTTTAGATCTGCTTTTGAAGACAGGTGCCAACCTTAGAGGCATCTGGAAGCACCACCAAACCCACGGTAGCTGGATTTTTGGTACAAAACAGAGGCAGAAATTCCCTGGAGCTGAGCAGTTCAGTCCCTGGATGAGGTGTGGGACTAACCCAGCCACTCGTGCTGCTCCAGCCCTGCAGAGTGAGCAGGTTTGGGGTGACACCAGACAGGTACCGAGGTGACACTGCCTCAGTGGCATCTCTGAGCTCCCGAGGCACTGATGACAAACAGCTTTCTTTGCTTCTCTGAAAATCTTTTCAGATCTAATACGGGGAAGGGAAGTTTGTCTTGAACGCACTCATCGGTTGATGAAGTTCTTGAGGAGAAATTCCCTGTTTGCAGCAGGATGAGCTGAGCCACCGCCGTGTCCAGCAGTCCCCTGAGTGTGCAGCAGGGTGGGGCTCCCACAGCTTCCTCTGCCACCCTTCCCAAGCAGTTCAAAGAGAGAAAACACAGGAGTGTAACACAACACAAACGAGCTCTTCTGCAGCTCCTGCTCCGACCAGACAGACCGACTGGAGGGTGAACCTCCGCTGCTAACGATGGCCTCTCCTTAATCCAGGCTGGCTGCTTCCCACAGCAGCGGGGAGCACAGCAAATAGGTGGCAGGCAGAAGGGTTTGAGGGCTGACTCCTCATGCTCCTGGGTTTCCATGTGCTCCTTCACACCACAGAGACTCTCCCCTCATCCCTCATCACTTGCAAGGTGAATAAAGTCAGACCCAGGATGGCAAATCCCACCTCATGGCTCAAGAGATGTCAGTTGAGAGATGGTGAAGAGATGGAGAGACAGAAGAAGAAGAAGAAGAAGAAGAAGAAGGAGCAGGAAAATGGAAGCAGTGATGGAGTGCCCAGCACTGGCTGCTGGTGTCTCCTCCCAGCCTGGCTTACCTGTGATGGCTGGATGGACCAGCACTGCTTCCACACGCTCTGGGAGCTCCAAGGTTTCCAGCAAAGCCGGAGCAGCAACCTGCCCTGCCGCTCTAGCTCCGAAGGAGTGCCCACAGTGTGAGCTCACCGCCAGCAGCCGCCAGAAAATCCCCTCTCTCCGTCCCTAGGGAAAGAGTTGGGATGGGACAGGAACCATGTGCACCCTCCAGGCAAAGCCAGGCCACCACAGGAAACATATTGGCTGGAGGGGTTTATATCCGTGCCCCCAGATGGGCAGGGGCAAGGAGGCAGGGCAGGGAAGCGTGAGCTGGAAGGGTTGGAAGAGAGGGCTGGAAGTGCAGCCTGAAATCATCCGTGTGCCCCCGGGCAGGTTCCCTGCGCAGGCGCAGGCACCTGGTCCTGGCCCTGCTTCTCCCAGGGGAGGGAACATCCACACAAACTCCCCTGCACATGGAGAAAACCCAATACAAGAATTTTCACCAGCAAATCTGGAGCAAGGTGATGCTGCCTCTTTCAGGATTTAAATTCAAGCCACTTCTCAACTTTTTCCCCAAACGCTGTTTTATTATCAAAAAGAATCTTATCAAATCTCACTTCTCCTACCTGGTTTATTTTGTTATTTAGTTAAAGAACTATCTGAACAGGACACCTTTGGTTGACTGCTTTACAAATATTTTCCTCCTGGACCTCATTCAGGTGTTCAAGAAATTTGGCAGCAATTAAACTTTTACCCCCAAAACAACATTTTTTTCCCTCCATGTAGAGTTGAGAGAAATATGTTGTTTTCTTAAACATGAAACTTATTATTTGGCTTCCTGGTGGAGACAGCACAGGCAGGGTGAGACCAAGCTCTAAGGTCTTTGTGTCCCTGTCCCTGTCCCTGTCCTTCCTGAAGAGTAGGGATCAAGCCTTTGCTGTGGGGAGAAGCTCTTTGGGAAGCTCAGACATTTATTTTGCTGCTCCTATGAAAAGGAGCATCTCTGTGAGAGCTGGGCTGTGCCAGGGCTTACAAAAGCCTCACAAATCCGCCTGGATTTGCAGATGAGGGTAATTAACCACAGCAGCGGCAGTTGATGTTTCACCACAGTGGAGCCTCCGTTACCCCAGGCTCGGTGTCCTTCTAGGACAGACTTGGAGCAGAGGATCTGAGGGGATCCCAGAGAGCTGCTCCCAGCCCTGGATGCTGAGGGAATGTGGGATGGATTTGCTTTTTATTCACTCTCAGTGGACTCTGCAAGCAGGAGCTCCCAGGCTGGAAGGAGCTCCCCAGTTCCACAGTGAGAAACAAGTGGTGACTTGTCCATCCCACTGGGAAGAGAGGCAGGGAAGGTGGCAGAGGTGGCTTTGAGAAGAAGAACCCACACAGGTGATGCCTGATCTGTGTGAACATCTTTGAAAAGAATGAGTTTTCCCACCCCAAAACCTCCAGCATCCTTGGGGTGAGCGAAGTGTCCAAGCATCCCTGATACATCCTGTGCCACGCAGTGGGTAAATAACTGGGGAGGGTGTCACGGCTCTGCATCTCCCCTGATTCATCAATAACTAGGTCATAAAGAGAGCTTGGTTTCCTGCTGAGTCCTCACTCCAAACTCCTGCTAATGTTTACATCCTCCTGCCTGTGGTCAGCAGGGCCTGGGATGCTGGGGATGCTGACATGGGGCTGGGCTGGGGACAGGAGGGAGCCCAGGGTGAAACTCTTGGGCTTTGTGAGAGGAACACAGAGACCCCCCAGTGCTGGCACTGCTGAGACCCCACCTTAAATCCTGGGGACAGATTTGGGCTCCTCATGACAAGAAGGACCTTGAGGGGCTGGAGCGTGTCTAGAGGAGGGAATGGAGCAGGGAATGGTCTGGAGCCCCAGGAGGGGCTGAGGGAGCTGGAAAGGGGCTCAGCCTGGAGAAGAGGAGGCTCAGGGGGCCCTTCTGGCTCTGCACAACTCCCTGATAGGAGAGAGCAGCCAGTGAGGGTGGGCTCTGCTCCCTGGCAACAATCAACAGGACAAAACAGCCTCAAGTTGCTCCAGGGGAGGTTTAGATTGGAAATTAGAAGCTTTTTTTATCACAGAAAGATTGTAACACATTGGAATGGGGTGTCCAGGGCAGTGGTGGAGTCACCATCCCTGGTGGTGCTCAGAAGCAGTGTGGATGTGGCACTTGGGGACATGGGTCAGTGATGAGCTCAGTGGCAGTGCTGGGCTGATGGTTGGACTTGATCATCTTAAAGGTTTTTCCAGCCTTAAGGACTCTGTGATTCTGATCCTCCCTGTGTTTGAAACTTCTTTCTCTCAAAGCTTCCCTGGAGTCCTCACCTCTTTGCTGAGCCCTGCTGCCTCCTCCCCAGCTGGTTCCTCACATGAGACACCTCTGCTCAGCTCTGTGAAGGTCAGTGACATGTGGCATTGCTCAGGGACTGTCCTGTCCCCTCAGCTCATCCCTTCCTGCTCCCTGGCACTGATGCCCTCTTGCAAGGCCCCACATCCCAGGCAATGTCCCAGGCTTTGTGACACAGGACTGGGTTTCACCTGGACAGCCTCATCCCAGCTCCTTTGCCTCTCTGTCATCCCTGGGGACCGAGGTTCTCACTGGGACAGCTGAGAGCAGGCAGGGGAACCACAGAATTCCAGATGGTTTTGGTTGGGAAGGACCTTAAAGCCCATCCAGTGCCACCCCCTGCCACAGGCAGGGACACCTTCCACCATCCCAGGGTGTCCCAAGCCTGGTCCAAGTTGAGGGGTGGAGCAGGGGCTGAACCAGGCTGCCCAGGTTTTACAGCTGTGTGCCCAAAAGCCATGCTGGGCAGGCAGTTCTGCTGCTGCTGCCATCAAAAACTGGGAAGAGGGGGCTCTGGCAGGTGAGTTTGTTGCTTAACTCGAGGCTGGTCCTGCCTGCTTTGCCGTGTGGCACCTTGGATGCAGATTTCCACCCGAACTGCTGCTGACGAGGGATTTTTTTTAAGAGACACCAATTGCAGCCACTGTGGTTCAGGGCCACGTGTGTTTATTTATTGCTTTGGCTGCTGTGGGCAGAGGGGCACCAACAGCAGGGCAGGGAGGATGAGGTGGGAGTGCTGGCATCCCACATTCCCACTGCTGTTGGCTCAGCACGAGTGAGTCAGAGCCCTGGGGTGGATGGAGACAAATGACTGCTCCATGCTCACAGTGAGGCAGAGGGCGAGTCAGGAAGGGAAACCAGGAATTTTGGCTCATTATTGTCCTGCTGCAGCACTCTGTCCATGCCCAGGAAGGTCCTGGAGCTGCCTGGACAGGCTCCATCCCACTGCCATCCTTAGCATTTGGAACTTCAGGGCTGCAATTTCCTGCTTCCAGGTATAAAAACACAGGCAGGTGATCTGGGAGCCTTGTTAATGCTGAACAGTCAGATAATCCCTCTCCTTCCTGGCTCCACAGGGCAGGAATCTGTGCTCTGCCTGTCTGGGAAGCTGTTTAACAAATTGTGGTCAGGAAGAAATAACAAGAGCAGCGGGAGATGTGCTAATGCTGGATGTGCCTTGCTCAGCCAAATGGGAACATTTGCCTCCACTGCTGCCTCAGAGCCCCTCAGAATCAATGTCCCCACTCCTTTCCCTTCTGAAGAGCTGGAAATATCTCTGTGTTTCCTCATCAGGCAGGGCAGGGGCTCCAGGCAACCAAAAACCACCATCAGCAGCAGCAGGAGCAGCAGCAAAGGCAGGAGCACCCCACGCGAGGTGTGGCTTTGGAGCCTCCAGTGCCTGAAACACCTGCTCTGTGCAACACCTTGTGCAAGTCAGCCCCCACAGGGGCAGGCACAAGCCTTGTCAGGCCCCACAGGGTTGGTCTCGGGGTCCAGGAGAGATTCCCCAGCGATCCCTCAGTACTGAGCAATCTCCCAGGCAGCCCATGATCCCTGCTCCAGGCAGGATGCCATACCAGGCAGCCCAGGAGGCTTTGTCAATCTGACCACCCCGGGCTTGTTTTGAAATCCTGTCAGGTTTAGAGCAAATGCCATAATTGCTGATGGTGACAGCGAGAACAGGAGTAATTAAAGGACATTCTCCCAGTGCTGTCATCTGTCACATGTGCCTCCAGCACTGCGAGGTGTGAGCAGAGGCTTTGGCTTGTGTAACTCACTGGGAGCTGCTGAGGGCTGAGCAGGGACCTGCCCCACTCTCCCCTTCTTGTAGATGAAAACATCTAAATCAGGAGGGAGAAGAATCACCTTATTCTTGTACATTGCACAGCCAGGGCTTTCTCAGCCACAGGGCTGCCTGCAGTGCTGGAAGGTCTCGGATTTAGCAGCCCCAGAGCAGGGAGAGGCTCCTCTCACCAAACCAAACCCCTGTAGCCAGCAGCCTGTCACCCTTGTTCCATAAAATCCTGGAAGAGTTTGAGTTGGAGGCACCTTAAAGCCCATCTCATTCCACTAGCCCAGGTTGTTCCTGGCCTTGAACCCTTCCAGGGTGGGACATTTGCTGAATTATTATTTCTGAAGAGATGTGAAAATGGAAGGGGATGCAGAGAAAGTTCCTTTTTGCTCAGGTTGAGCCTGCAGCTCCCCATCCCAGCTGGCAGGGCCCTGGCAGCAGCTCAGAGCAGGGAGCTGTGTTACCCCACACCCCAGTCCTGCCCGCGGTGGCGCAAAGTTTTGGCAGGAGACCCCAGTGGTTTGTGCAAGTCCTGGGAGAGATTTGATAGCAGAGTCTGCAGCCAGCCCTGGGAACCACAGAATTCTTCATGCAGAGCTGTCTCTGAGCTCTCAGGGAGACCCCTCTGTGCTCCCTGCTGGGCAGAGAACAGGAGCTGCTGCCTCTGCTGTGGGGAGGGGAATTAGAGCCTTAGGAAGTTCCTAAGAAGGCAGACACAGGTTTGCCTCCTGCCCCATCTTCTGGTGGTCAGTGATTTAATACTTAGCTGGAGGTCCTGGGCCATCATATTTAACCACTTAGGACAGGCCAGTCTTGCCCATGTTTATCTGAGCCTTTTAAAAATTATTTTTGTGGTCACATTCTACAGCAACAAGATTATTTTTAATCAGGTGCTGGCTGGAAAAGCTCCTCCTCTTAGAATCCCAGAATGGCTTGGGTTGGAAAGGACCCTAAAAAGCATCCAGATCCACCCCTGCCATGTGCAGGGACACCTCCCATCATCCCAGGCTGCTCCAAGTCCTGTCCAATCTGGCCTTGGACACTTCCAGGGATCCAGGGGCAGCCACAAGTCTGATACCCTGGGCACCCTGTGCCAGGGCCTGCCCACCTTCACAGGGAAGGATTATTCCCCAATATCCCATCCAGCCCTGCCCTCTGGCAGTGTAAAACCACTGCCCCCTTGCCTGTGTGCTGCCTGCATTGGAGCTCTTCCCTTCTGGAATGGGAAATTCCAAGAAGCTGTTCCCTGTTCCCAGCCTCCAGCCGCCTCTGGTGCATCCCCTGGGCCTCCCCATCCCACCCTGCTCATTCTCAGTCACATCCCTGCACCTTGTGGAGTTTCCCTTCTCTGTTCAAATAAGCTCATCACATCCCAGGTGCTTTCAAGCTCTGTCTTTCTACATAAATAAAGGAAGGTGGATATTTGGGACAGTGTGCCTTTTGGAAACAGAAGTTTGGTGTGAGTGCCTCGAGGGCACAGAGGGGCTGCTGGAACAGGAACATGGTGACACTTTGAAGAGCCACTGGAAAAACCTCCTGGGAGAGTTTGTCACCTGAACTGGCAAAGCCTGAGAGGGGCAGGGAGGTGCAGGAGTGTCCCTGGACATTCCCCCTCTGAGCACATTCCATAGGAAGGTCCTGCTGCCATTTCCAGGGTTGTGCCAGCGCTGATCTGTTGGCAAACTTGTGCCAAATCTCTCAGGGCTGCCCCAGGGACACTGGGAATCACCAAACAGGGAATCACAGGATTCCTGGGCTTGGAAAAGCCCTCTAAGGCCACCAAGTCCAACCATCAGCCCAGCCCTGGCGAGGCCACTGTTAAACCTTGTCCCCAGCTGCCACCTCCACAGGTTTTTTGAACACTTTCAGCCACAGAGACTCCACCACTTCCCAGAGCAACCTGTTCCAGTGCCTGAACGCCCTTTCCACAAAGGAATTTTTCCTAAAACCCAATTTGAACTTCCCTTGGTACAATTTGATGGGCAACCAGGTGTCTGATGGGCCAAACTCTGCAGAGAAGATGTTTGGGAACACTCCTTTTATTGAACATCCACCCTGGCCCTCACCAGCCCTCACCTGCAGAGATGTTTCCTTTCTTCATTTAATAACTTCCCAATTCTTCACTACCTTGTTATTCTTTTAATTCCTGCCTTTCCCTGCAGGAACTAAAACCCATCTCCAACTAATAAATCCAACTAATCCCAGGAGTTTGAGTCTTCAGGCAACTCTGAAGTGAAGCTGAAGGGCCCAAAATAAGCCCTGGCTGCTGCAACTCCCTTGATTTCCTGCTTGCATCAGGATGGAGTTTGGCATCAAAACATCTCTGGGCTGTCAGATCAGCCCTGAGGATCTGACCACCCCATCCCAGCTCTGGAGACAAGCAAGGCTTTGAGGGGTTGGGATGTAGGAGACTGGAGAGGGTGCAGGAGGGAGCCTGGGGGCTCTCCCGTGCTCCTGGAGCTGTTTCCCAAGCCCAGCTGGACCCTGAGCAGCTCCTGCCTGCCAGGAATTCTCCCACACCCTTGGAGGGAGGGCGAGAGGGTTGCACAAGGCTGGTGACAGAGGAGGAGGATGCTCTGGCCTCCAGGCTGAGCCTGTGCCTATCTCCCCTGTTGTTGAGACTGGGAAACTGGAATGGGAACTGGGAGAGGGAGCCATCCCACCCACAGTGTGCCTCTCCCTGTGGCACTCTTTCCCAAAGACAGATGTTTCCCAAATCTTATTTTCATGTGCTGAGATCTCACTGCAGGCAGGGAGCAGAGCACAGCAGCCCCCTCGTGCTCTGAGACCACGGAGCTGATGAGGAGGAGCTCCAGCTTGTCCAGGAATGCTCTCACTCCAGCATTTCTCCTGCAAAAAAACAGGATATTAGCACAAACTATGTGAATTAGGGGCAGGTGCAGCTCTGACTGAGCAGTGCTGTGGGAGCAAACAGGGAAATCCTGATTTTTTCCTACGTGTTCACAGAAATTCTCCAGACAAGTGCAAGCCCAAGCCAGAGAAGGGGAAGACCTCAGGGTTTAGCTGTCCATGGCCACTCTGAGCAGAAATGCCATGAGCTGGCTGAGACCTGATGCAGCTGAAGCACAATCCAGGTGGCAGGAAAGTGGTGCAGGGACAGGACAAGGTGATGTTCCAAGGATGATGTGAGTGCTGCTTCAAACCTCATTTGTGAGCTGGAAACCTGAAAGTGGTGACATTTGAGGATCCTACACACAGAGACCTCCTGCCTGTTTGCTTGCATGTGTTGTAATCCTGGACTGAAGTGCTCTTTGGTGCTCCTGGGGTCCCTGGAAATGCCATCCCAGCACATGCAGCATTCTTTCAGCCTGATCAGGGGTGCACCTTGGGGCCTGAAGCACTTGGAGTCCATTTCCCACCTATGTAAGCTCCGTGGTTTCTCTGTGGCCTCTCTGGGTGCTGGTTCCTGTACAGGGGAACCCCTCAGCAGTGCCAAGCAGGAATTGCCACTGTGGTTGTTCCTGGTGTTACTGCTTGGTCTGTCTGAGCTGGGACACACTGTAAAATTAATTTTTAAATTCATTATTTTTTACCAAGTCTTGCAAAGAGCCTGAGAGGTGCTGGGGGCAGCTGGAGGTGACAACTCCATGTGCAGGTGAGGTGAGGACACCACCCTAAGGCAGCCCTGACTCCCCAAATCCCACCCCAGGCACATGCCTGCTGTCTCTCCCTGGGGTCATTCCCACCCTGTCTTCCCAGGGCAGTGGATGTGCTGCTGGATCCTCTGGGAGCAGCTGGCTCTGTGCAGGTGGTGGAGGATCAACACCTGCCCTGCATGGCTCAGCTTCCCTATCGGGGAGATCAGGCCGGGATCTGCAAGGTGCCTCCAGATCTGCTCTGCGATAGGGGCTGCCTGTTGTTTCATGGTTACAGGGATGCCAGAATCCACAGCTAATTACTGCAGGGCAGAGCTAATTACTGCAGGGCAGAGCTAATTGCTGCAGGGCAGAGAGGCAGTGGCTGAGCAGGAGCCAGCGTGTGCCCAGGGGAGCAGGAAGGCTGATGGCACCTGGCTTGGATCAGGAGTGTGACCAGCAGGCACTGCCTGTCCCCTGTGCTGGCACTGCTGACACCCCTCAGGTCCTGGGGACAGTGTGGGACACTCACCCCAAGGAGGACATTGAGGGGCTGGAGTGTGTCCAGGGAAGGGAACAGAGCTGAGAAGGGTCTGGAGCACCAGGAGGGGCTGAGGGAGCTGGAAAGGGGCTCAGCCTGGAGAAAAGGAGGCTCAGGGGGCCCTTCTGGCTCTGCACAAGTCCCTGGCAGGAGGGGACAGCCGGGGGGGTCAGGCTCTGCTCCCAGGGAACAGGGACAGGAGGAGAGGGAACGGCCTCAGGCTGGGCCAGGGGAGGTTTAGATTGGATATTGGGAGAAATTCCTTCAGGGGAAGGGCGGCCAGACACTGGCACAGCTGCCAGGGCAGTGCTGGAGTCCCCATCCCCGGAGATCCTCAAAGGCAGCGTGGATGTGGCACTTGGGGACAGAGTTTGGTGGTGACCGTGGTGTTGCTGGGTTAATGGTTGGACTCAGCTCCCGTTTCCGACCCTCCCGTGTGCCTGGAGGGACCCTGGTGCCACCCGGACCCTCGTCCCGAGTCACCAAAAGGCTCCTGGAGGTCGCACATCCCGGGATGGCGTTATCCCGCGTTATCCCAGAGCAGGGCACCGTGCCCGGGGTCACCTCAGACCCCGCCCCGGGACCCCCGGAGCCTCCGGGGCACCCCCGGCCCGGGACCCCCCCCATGGCCGTGCCCCTGCTGCCCCCTGCGGGTAACGGGGCCGCGGTGCAGCCGGAGAGCCCGAAAGGGGATCGGGATACAGGGAAAGGGGATTGGGGTACAGGGAAAGGGAT
>NC_031797.1:2062947-2064363 GCF_001522545.3 Parus major | reverse complement strand
GGGATTGGGGTACAGGGAAAGGGGATTGGGGTACAGGGAAACGGGATTGGGGTACAGGGAAAAGGGATTGGGATATCGGAAAGGTGATCGGGGATCAGGATATCGGGAAAAGGATCGAGATACAGGGAGAGGGATCGAGATACAGGGAAAGGGGATCAGGGTACAGGGAAAGGGATTGGGGTACAAGGAAAAGGGATTGGGATATCGGAAAGGGGATCGGGATATCGGGAAAGGGGATTGGGATATCGGGAAAGGGGATCGGGATATCAGGAAAAGGATCGGGATACAGGGAGAGGGATCGGGAAATCGGGAAAGGGGATCGGGGTACAGGGAAAAGGGATTGGGATATCGGGAAAAGGATTGGGATATTGGGAAAGGGGATCGGGATATCTGGAAAGGGGATCGGGGAAAGGGGAAAGGGGATGGGGATCTCGAGAAAGGGATTGGGAAATCGGGAAAGGGGATTGGGGTACATGGGGAACAGAGGATCTGGGTACAGGGGACAAGGTGGGATTGATGGACAGGGGAAAGGGGGGATTGAAGCGCAGGAAGACGAGAAGGGATTTGGGGTACAGGGAGAGAGAGGGATCAGGGTATGGGGGGAGGAGGGATTGGGATGTGGTGAAAAGGGGGGGATTGGGGTATGTGGAAGGGGGGAATCCAGGGTTCAGGGGGAGGAGAGGAGATCAGGGTACAGCAGGAGATGGAGGGGAAAGGGAGCACCCAGGGCAGGGGGAAAGCGCAGATCAGGATCCGGAGGCAGAAGGATGATTGGGGTGTGGACGAAAGGGGGAGCCCAGGATACCCTGAGAGCTTTAGATCCCTGATTTCCACCAGAGAAACGAACAAACAAAACTCACAGGGGATGTAATTAAATCTTTAAGGTCCCTTCCACTCCAGACTGGTCCAGGATTCTACCAATTTCTTCTAACAGCTACCAGGGCTTGCATGAACTTCATTTTCCTCCTCCTTGGGAGTGGTTGGGGTGCACGGGGGAACAGTTTTGGGGTTTTTTGGTATCCCAGCAGATTCCCTATTGGCTTGTAAATCTTCAATGTGGTTGATGCCATCCTCCAGCTCTGCAAATCACTGCACACCCACTGCCCATTCTCAAACTGAGGGTCTGTGGAGCAAACTGCCTTATCATGGAATCCCAGAATGGTTTGGGTTGGAAGGGTCCTTGAGGACAATCCCATTCCAGGTTCCATGTAATACTGTGGACAGGGACACCTTCCACCATCCCAGGCTGCTCCAAACCCCATCCAGCCTGGCCTTGGGCACTGCCAGGGATCCAGGGGCAGCCCCAGCTGCTCTGGGCACCCTGTGCCAGGGCCTGCCCACCCTCCCAGCCAACAATTCCTTCCCAATATCCCATCCAGCCCTGCCCTCTGGCACTGGGAGCCATTCCCTGTGTCC
>NC_031797.1:2059266-2062887 GCF_001522545.3 Parus major | reverse complement strand
GAGCTCTCCCTGGAGCCTTCTCTTCTCCAGGTGAGCACCCCCAGCTCTCCTGGGGATCTGCAGCCCCCAGGACATCTGGGGGATCCTTGTGGCTGTTTTGAGGATGGGCCAGCCGAGCTGAGCAGCTCCTTGTGGCACTGCCAGGCTCCCCGGGGGCTCGGAGGAGGCACGGCCAGGAACGAAGCAGTTAAACACTGTAAAACACAGCCCGGTGATGCCGTGTTGTATAACACACAGATAATACGTTTTTCCTCGGCATCTGTGCTCCAGCTTGCCTGAAAAGCTCCAGACCTGAATTTCAGCCCCTGTCAGCAGTTCCACTGCAGCCTCGCAGCGCTGTCACCCGCACAGTGAATTACCGGCTTGGCGTTAATCTGCCCGAGCGCAGAGAGCCGAGATCCCTGCAAATGCATCTCCCAGACATCCCCTGCAAGCCGCAGCTTTAAAATCCATTCGGGCCAAGCAGAGCAGGGGTTTTATTGGAAGGCAAACATAAAGCTCAGCTCCCGAGGGAGCGCGGCCCAGGGGAGGGGAGATAAAGCCACCCCTGCCCGGGCTGGGGGGGACAGGCCATTGTTTGCTACAAAGGACAGGAAACGAGCCTCAAAGGGGACATGAAAGAACCTTAAAACAAATGCAGATCAGGAGCGGGGATGGCTCCGAGCATCTCCCGTCTGCGCTGCTGCTGCGGCCGGTGGGGACCCCTCGGGTGCTGGGACCTGCCTTTCCCCCCGACAGTGGGGCTTGGTGGAGCCGGAAAGGGCCAGAGGAGCTGGAATCACCCCGAACCACCCTGCTGTGGCCGGGATCTGTGGTTGTAGAATCCTCAAATCGAGGAATGGTTTGGGATGGGAGGGAGGGACCGTAAAGCCCGTGCAGTGCCACCCCTGCCGTGCCCAGAGACACCTTCCACTGCCCCAGGATGCTCCAAACCCCGTCCAGCCTGGCCTTGACCTTTTGGTCGATGATCTAAAAGTCTTTTCCAACCTAAAAAATTCTATTATTCCAAACCCCTTCCCTGCATCACCCACAGGATGTGACTGAGCCGGGCAGGGCACTCGGAGGTTGTCTTTTCTCCAGCCTTGAGCTGCTCTCCCACTCCTTCAGTGCCCCCAGAATTCTTCTGATCCTTCCTCCCCTCTGCCTGGCTCCACACAGCCCCAGAACTGGGTGGTTTTGGGTCTCTTTAGGGGCACCCCAAGAAGGGGGAACCGGTGCCCCACTGGCCTGGAGCTCTCTGGCTGGAGAAACCGAGCTGTGTTCAGTGAGAGAAGTCACACAGGTGCCAAAAATGCATTAAAGCCAATTTTTCTACACGGAGATACCCCTTATCTGCTCTGAAAAAAAGTGGGTTTGGTCCCTTTGGAGTTGAGCCCCTCTGCTGAATGTTCTGTTCCTCCAAGTGAGGGCAGGCTGGTGTTTGAGCCAAGTGGCAGAAATGACCCACAGTGGCCCACAAAGCCATTTCCTGCCATACAAGGCAGGCTGGTGGCCCTCTGCCAGAGGGGACAATGAGGGACCAGGGGGCCTGGCCTGAGAGCCCTCATGTTCCTGTTTACTTGGAGCCTTGGTTGTGGATCAGAGAGATTTCTCTGGCTCCTTTTTCAGCAATTCTGAATGCGGTGGCAGGCAGCAGTGCCCAAATCCTGCAGGAATCCTCCTCCCGTGTGGGGTCCCTGGCACTGGTGGCCCTGTGTCATGAGGAGGGGACCTTCCCCAGCCCTGCAGGGGGTCCCACCAGCTCTGTCACCCCCTGGAAGGACAGCAGAGCCCGAGGCCACCTCCTGGGCCACAGCAGTGACCGCCCTGCTGGCCCTGGCCCCTGTGACGCCAGCAGCGTTCCAGGCTCTGGAGCACGTGGCTGGTCAGGACGAGCACGGGGCTCTGTGTGCTCCTGTCACACGAGGGAAGGGAAAAACATCACCCCAACCCCACGGTGACAGGGAGTTCCCGCTGTTATCTCGTCCTTCCTTCAGCCCAGAGCCCGACCAACACCCTGCCTTTATCAGCCTGGCCTGCGGGCAGGCATGGCCTGGGGCGGGCTGGGACAGGGGCCAGGCAGGGGGACAGGAATGTGACACTGGGGACAGGGATGTGGCACTGGGGACAGGAATGTGGCACTGGGGACAGGGATGTGGAACTGGGGACAGGAACATGGCACTGGGGACAGGAACGTGGCACTGGGGATGGGAATGTGGAACTGGGGACAGGGATGTGTCACTGGGGACAGGAATGTGTCACTGGGGACAGGGATGTGGAACTGGGGACAGGAATGTGGCACTGAGGACAGGGATGTGGCACTGGGGACAGGGATGTGGAACTGGGGACAGGAATGTGGCACTGGGGATGGGAAAGTGGCACTGGGGACAGGAATGTGACACTGGGAATGGGAATGTGGCAGTGGAGACGGCAAAGTGGCACTGAGGAGAGGAACACAGCCCTGGGGACAGGAAAGTGGCACTGAGGACAGGAATGTGGCAGGGGGGACAAGAACATGGAATCAGAGAATTGTTGAGGTTGGCAAAGCCCTCTGGGATCATTGAGTCCAAACATTACCCAGCACTGCCAAAGCCACCACTAATCCACGTCCCCAGGTGCCACATCCACACGTGGTTTGACCATTCCCAGGGCTGGTGACCCCAGCACAGCCCTGGGCAGCTGTACCAGTGCCTGACTGACCTTTCTAGAAGGAATTTCTCCTGATCTCCAATCTAAATCTCCCCTGGAGCAGCTTGAGGCTGTTTCCTCTTGTCCTGTGCCTTGGACTCAGGAGAAGAGCCTGACCCCCACATGGCTGCACCCTCAGGAGTCAGGAAGTTTCCAGAGGCACTTGGGGATGGGAGCACGGAGCTGGAAAAGGGACTGTGGTGCCTGGGGATGGGAACAGTCCTTGGGGACTGGGACATGATGCCTGGAGTTGGGAATGTGGCTCTGGAGCCTGGAACACAGTGCTGGAGACTGGAACACAATGCCTGGGATGGGAACGTGGCTCTGGAGATGGAACCATGGTATCTGGGAATGGGAATGTGGCTCTGGAGAAGGAATGATGGTGCTTGAGGATGGGAACACGATGCTGGAGACTGAAACATAGTGCTTGAGGATGGGAATTTGGCTCTGGACATGGGAACAGGCTGCTGGAGAAGGAACCGTGGTACCTGGGCATGGGAGTGTTGTTGTGGAGGAGGAACCGTGGTGGCTGAGGGTGGGAACACTGTTCTGGAGACTGGAACACAGTGCCTGGGAATGGGAACATGGTGCTTGAGGACAGGAATGTGGCACTGGAGAAGGAACCATGGCACCTGGGGATGGGAATGTGGCTCTGGAGGAGGAACTGTGGTGCTTGAGGCTGGGAACACAGCACTGGAGACTGGAACCCAATGCCTGATGGTGGGAACATGGTGCTTGAGAATGGGAAAGTGGCTCTAGAGATGGAAAAGTGGCTCTGGAGAAGGAATCATGGCTCTTGAGGATGGGAGCGTGGTGCAGAGATTGGAACACGGCGCTGAAGACTGGAACACAGCATCTGAGGGCGGGAATATGGCACTGCAGATGGGAACACGGTGCCTGGGGACGGGAATGTGCCTGAGGAACGCGGTGCCGCCGGTGGGATTCGAACCCGTG
>NC_031797.1:2050497-2058517 GCF_001522545.3 Parus major | reverse complement strand
GTTCCTCCGCCCGGGGAAGGGCTCAGGGCCTGCGGGGGCGAACCTTTAGGTGCCGCCGGGGCCGGCCGTTCCCCTCCTCTGGCGGCCGCGGGGCCGGGCCCAGCGCTCCGGGGCCGCCTCATCTCCGTGTCCTCTTTTCCTGAGGCCGCCCCTTCCTGGATCTTCCCTTTCCCCGGATCTCCCGATCCCCGCTCCCCGGATCTCCCCGGATCTCCCCATGGCCGGGCCGCCCCGCTGGGCCCCGCTCCCTCCCCGGCCCCGGGGTCGCTCGGTGTCGTGGCAGCTGCGGGCCCCGGGCCCGGCGGGAGCTGAGCGGGGCTTTGGGTGGGGATTAAAGCGGCTTCGTGCATGGCGAGGGGATTTGCAGGAGCAGAGCGGCGGGGCAGGAGGAGCTGCGAGCGCCTGGTGCCGGTGGAGAGACGCCAGGAATTGCAGAGCCAGCGGGGTCAGGGCCGGCCCTGCCTGTCCCGGGACCTGCTGTAACTGCAGCGCGGCCTGGGCCAGCAGAAAGGGCCCGCTCGGGGGAAAGCCGGGCTTGCCTGGGTTGGGCCCAGGTCACCCAGAGCAGCTGGGGCTGCCCCTGGATCCCTGGCAGTGCCCAAGGCCAGGCTGGACGGGGCTTGGAGCAGCCTGGGATGGTGGAAGGTGTCCCTGCCATGGCAGGGGTGGCACCGGATGTGCTCTAAGGTCTCTTCCGATCCAGAGCATTCCAGGATTCCAGGATAACCTGGTGGAGTTCAGGCTCACCTCTGTGCCCACACAGCACAGCAGCCGCCCAGGCCTGGCCTTTGCCACCTTTACATCCACCACGGTGATCGTCTCTCTTTGGCTGGAGCCTTTTCTGGTGTGTTGGGAGCAGAACACACTCGGCTCCAAAACTTCTGGCAGAGCCTCAATTCAAACCCTCAAGCAGCGATAACACTTGGGGAGTCTGAAGTGATAATTTGTTCTGAGCTTGTGCTGTGAAGGTGGCAAAGATGGCACAGCAGCCCTCAGACTCTCCCTCTGGGAAGGCAGAGTGGTTTTAAAATGATTCCCTAATAGTTGGCTGATGTGAGCAGGAGAGGTAAAATGGGAGCACTGCGAAGGAGGAATTTGGAGAGCGCCACGAGCCTTCTGGCCAAGGCTCATTTTTGCATCTTGCTGTCAAGAATGTGTGGGGTAAAAGCAGACTTTGGGAGTGGTTTGTGAGAGCTGGGGGGACAGGGATATTTCCCCCCAGGTGTTTGGGGGCAGCAGTTCTGTGCTGGTGCTTGGTGCTCCTGGTGGCACAGGGGGGGTTGATTCCTTCACGTGCTGAATTCCTGGCTAGTCCTGAAGGTTCCTGGATGTGGAATCCATGCTGGGCATGATGTTTGATGTCTTGTGTCACCAGCCTGAGCTTGAGCTCACGTGCTGAGCCGTGCCCAGGCGCCTGTGTCACCTCACTGGACACCGTCACAGGGAGGTCAATCCTCTGGGGACAGGTTTTCTGGCACCCCAGTGGTGTGGGGGCCGAAGTGGGAGGGGACAAACCCAGCTGACCTCGTTTGGCCCCTCGTTAGCAGAGCCTGAAGCGTGACTCTGAAAGCTTTATTGATGCCTTGTGTGCACGGAGCGCTGGGATGTGACCTCGCGGTTCCAAACCCCTGCCTGCTGCTTCCTGGAGGGTGGGGACCTTGCTGGGGACAGCAGGGGTGTGCTGGTGGCTTGTGCTGGGAGGGTGAAACCCCAACCACGGTGAGGGGCTGTCACCAGGAGTTATTTGGCTTTAAGGTCTTTAATTTCAATGAGGAGGAGCTCGAGGCACAGCTGTGCTCTGGATGTGTTGATGTCACCTTGAGAGGCCCAGGGGACTGTGGCAGGTGTGGTGACAGCTGTGGGTGGTGTCCCTGTGCAGGTGAAGGAGCTGGTCCTGGATAACTGTCGCTCAGAGGATGGCAAGGTGGTCGGTCTCTCCTCAGACTTTGAGAACCTGGAGTTCCTCAGCATGATCAACATCAACCTGCTGTCTGTGTCCAACCTCCCCAAACTCAACAAGCTCCGGAAGGTGAGTCAGGGCTCAGGTCCCATCTCCAGCAGCCCTTGGCCTTGTGCTGCCCCTGCTGGCAGTTGCTTTTCCTGTATTTGCCAGAAAAAGGCCGTTGAATTTTGCTCTTTGCTCGCTGTCTGAGCAAGCGTGAGGGGTCGGTTTTAATGTGAAACAAAACCCTTCTGAGCTCTTCAGGTGTTTAGTCCCCTTCTTCTCTTGCTTTTTTGCTCTTGTGCTGCTGTCAGAAGCTTTGTGACCCCGTAAATAGTTTGGGTTTTGGAGCAGTAACCAGCATGGGGGTGGCTGGCAGTGCTGTGTCCCTGCAGGAAAGGGATTTTAAGGGCAGACTTGACCTGCTGCTCTGTGAGCTGAAATTTGGGTGCTCATCGTAGCCCAGTTCTCAGGGCAATTTCCTTCCCTGTATCACGAGCTGAAACACTTGGTGACCATGTGATATTCCTTCCCTTCAGCTGGAGCTGAGTGATAATAGGATTTCTGGTGGCCTTGAAGTTCTAGCAGAGAAAACTCCCAACCTGACACACTTGAACCTAAGCGGCAACAAGATCAAAGACATCAATACCCTGGAGCCCTTGGTGAGTGGAGGCTGTGCTGGAATCCCAGGGATGACGTTTCCTTTGGGGAATGGGTCTGTGCAGCAGGAATCCAACGTCTTGGTAACTGTTCCAACAGCACTGCGTGGTTCTGATGGGAACAGATTTGATCCCAGTTTGAGGCTGGGCCAGTAGTTAATGGCTCCTCAGTCTGGAAAAGCAGCAGCCAGTCGCTAAAAGAAGCGTGAAATGGGGCTGGATGAGTAAAACTGTGGATGCTCAGTGCCCATCTGAGAAGGGACCGGGAAAGGGTCGGAGGCAGTTGGAGGTAGGTGGCACCTGGGGTGTCATGGAATGAGGTAACTGGACACCAGTGAGGGCATCTGTCACATCAGGCTGAAGGCTCTGCTGTCACAGCACTGCAGGGCTCCCATTCCCACAGGGCTCAGTGAGGCTGGAAAAGGCCTCAGAGGCTCCGTCTGAACTGGCCCAGGAAGGCTCTTGCTGTGAGGGATGCCTGAAAGGTCTGACACAGGGCATTTGTCCATCCATTGGGCTGTTTTTTGGTGCATCCATTCCCTTCAGAAGGAATTTGGGATTGTTTTGCTCCTCCTTTCCTTGGCGTGGTGCCCGGTGTGATGGCCTGAGCTGGGCCGTGCCTTGAGCTCTCCCTGAGCTCTGCCTTGGTGTTCTGCCTGATATTTGAGCAGGATGAGTCCAGCTCAGCTACTCCTGAGCTTTCTGGGCCTGTTCAGAAGAAAGAAAGATTTGCAAATGCACAGAGACTTTGTTCCAGAAAGGGAAGCCAGGACAGAGGAGCTGAACAGAAATTTTCTGTCCCCTCAATGAGCAGGAGCAGTGATTCCTCTCCATCTGAGGAGCATGTGGGGCAGAACCACTTCTGTGCTGGAGCTGGACAGTGCCCCAGCCACCCTGCCTTGGCTGCCTGATCTTCAGACAGTGCTGTGAATAATCTTAACAAATTGATTTTTGCAGAAAAAGTTGCCAAACCTCCACAGTCTGGACCTGTTCAACTGCGAGGTGACGATGCTCATCAACTACCGGGAGAGCGTGTTCGCCCTCCTGCCCCAGCTCACCTACCTGGATGGCTTTGATGCTGATGAGCAGGAAGCCCCTGACTCAGACCCCGAAGCAGATGGGGATGCACTGGAAGATGACTATGAGAATGGGGAAGGTGAGGATTTTTTTCTCCTCCTGGTTTTCCTGCTGGGCAAGGGCCCCTTTTCCACTTCTGGGTGGGCTCCACAGACGGGGACGGGCACTGGAGCTGTGTGGGTACCCCCAGCCCCTGCCCCACAGGGCTGGCTGCTGTCCCTCCTCATCCTCTGTGACCCTGCCTGCTGCTCACACAGCTCTGAGGGGTGGAGGGTGTCTGGATTTGGGAACTGGGGCACTTCCCTCCCTCCCCCTTTTGGTAGAAGGCGAGGAAGAGGAGGATGATGAGGAGGAGGACGATTTGGATGAAGAAGTCATTGATGACGAGGAAGATGAAGATGATGATCTGGAGGGTGAAGAGGAAGAGGATGGAGTAGATGATGAGGTGAGGCTGGCACTGGTGCAGCAGCAGGTCACGTTTGTCCCTTGTGTGGTGACCCAGGTGTCACAGGAGCCTCTCTGGGGACGGATCTGAGGAGTTTGCCATCCACTCTGGCTTTTTCTCTGGACTCCTGAGAGCCAAAAACTCCAGAGAGTTTTCCAGTTCAGTCTTGGCCTGGCACCTCCCATGGCTCTGAGTGATGGGTCCATGCAGCCCCATCCATGGGGATGTGAGGAGCTCTTGGAGATCCAGCAGCTTCTCCTGCCACCCTGAGGCTTCGTTGGGCTGGGAGAGGGGGCTGGGGTTACTGCTCATGGGATTGTGGTTCATGCAACAAAGCCTCTTGTTTTCACTCCAGGAGGAAGATGAGGAGGAAGATGGTGAGGAGGATGAAGAAGATGAAGCTGAGGAGGGTGAGTTGAGTCCTAACAGTCCAATTTATTGCAGAGCTCCCTCAACAGTCAAATATTTGGTGTTTTTGGAGCTGCCTCAGTGCAGGGCTGTTGTTGCTGCAGTTTTTCTGCCCAGGCTGGTACTGAGCAGTGTCATCATCAAGGGTCACACAGGGAGGGAAAGGGGTCTCAGGACCTCCAAATTCCAGCCATGCCAGGTAATTCTGGGAAATGTGAGAGGTCAGTTGCTTAGAAAAGCAGTTCTGGGAACTGATGAGTCTGCAGGAGCAGGGTGAGGGAATCTCCCAGGGGCACCTTCCCCTCTGCTCAGCTCAGACCTGAGCTTGGGGCCAGACTCCTCTGGTTGTAACAAACAACCACCCAGATGAGAGGTGGCAGAATATTGTGGCTGGTGTGGATTCAAACAGTTTTGGATGAATTGTGGAATTGTTAAGGTTGGGAAATCTCTCTAATGCTGAGTCCAGCACCACTGTGTTCACCACTGACTCCTGTCCCTGAGTGCCACATCCACACCTTGAGCAGTTCAGGGATTCCACACTGCCCTGGGCAGCCTGAGCCAGTGCCTGACCACCTTCTCCTTGAAGGGGTTTATCCAAACATCCCATCTAAACCTCACCTGGTGCAGCTTGAGGCCATTTCCTCTCACCTTGTCACTTGTTAGTGACTGACCCCCCCGGCTGTCCCCTCCTGCCAGGGACTTGTGCAGAGCCAGAAGGGCCCCCTGAGCCTCCTTTTCTCCAGGCTGAGCCCCTTTCCAGCTCCCTCAGCCCCTCCTGGGGCTCCAGAACCTTCCCAGCTCCGTTCCCTGCTCTGGACATGCTCCAGCCCCTCAGTGAGTCCCTCAATGTCCTCCTTGTCAGGAGGGCCCAAACTGACCCAGGATTTGAGGCCTCAGCAGTGCCAGCACAGGGGCCATGAGCTTGGTCAGGAGTGCCTGGATTCTGCAGATGCTGTGTTTTTGAGGCTGCTCAACAACAGCAACAACAAAATCCCCTTTTCAGCTGTTACACAGGATGCTTGGAGGGCAGAGAAAATTGTTGGTGTCTCATGTCAGCCCAGGCTTTTCCAGGAGGAGCAGGACAGGGTGGATCTGTTCCCAAATGGTGCCAGCCTGCCCCAGCTCCACAGCTCAGCTGCTGCTCCCTGGGCTGGGCTGGAAGAGTGAAACCCCCTCTCTTTGCAGACCATCGGTGTGGGGAGAAGAGAAAACGAAGTCTAGAGGATGAAGGAGAGGAAGATGCAGAGGACGAAGAGGATGATGAGGATGACTGATCCCAGCGAGCCAATCAGTTTTACAGACTCTGACTGTGCTTGTCTTAACCTCCCCGTTGTGTCTGTGTGAGACTGTAAATCCCTGTCTCCCACTCCTCCTCCTCCCCCTTTGTATGGCTGCAGCGTCCACAATATATTTTTTTAAGATTTAGAATACTGTAGGCATTCAGGGGAATCTTCCATACAAGGCTCACTCTTTTCTCACAAGTATCTCATGACCAAAGGCTTTTCTCCGTTCGGTGGTTTGTGCAGCAGCTTGCAAAAAAAAAAAAAAATCAACAAAAAAAATCATGAGAGGAAAAAAAAAAAAGAGAAAAAAAAAAAAATCTCCTCCTTAGGGTATCTGTGTGTCCAAAATCAGCTGTGCCACACTGGACCCAGAGCTCCAGCACAGAAGGCCTTGGCCACCCTCGTGCCCTCAGCCCAGGGCTCTGAAGATGCTTTTTGAGCCATCTCGGGTGCAAAATGTGGTTCATCTCCGTGGACTCGAGCGATCCCTGAGGGTGTCTCAGATCTGAAATCATGGTGATGTGATCTCTGGACATGCTTGAAGATGCTTTAGTGCTGGGGCTGGGGGGTGCCTGGGGTTTTGGGGGGAGGGAGGGAGGGGGGGAGGGGGCTGCTTGCATGACCTGGTACCTCTGCCGCTGCACCTTGCAGTAGCCCTGCACTTGCTTTCCTCTATTTTTTTATAAACTGGAACATTTTCCCCGTTGTCCACCTCAGAGCCATCCCTTGGGCTGTCCCGAGCCAGAGGGGTTGTTGTGGCCGTGTCTGCTGCGGGGAGGCTCCGGGAGCCCTTTGGGAAGGGATAGGGAATGCAGGTGAGGGGATACTGCTCCTCCATCCGCCTCCATTTCACACTGTACAGCCCTGTGCAGCCACCATCACTGTGATTGATGCTCCTGCAGACCGTGTTAGCCTGTAAATTCTCAGGGTCCTTCTGCCAGCCAGTGCCACCTCTGCACAGGCCCCCGGTGCCAGCCTGGCCTGGGCATCCTCCTCCTCCTCCTCCTCCTCGTGTTCCCAGCACGGAGCAGAGCTCCAGCTCCCCCCTCGTGTCCCTGTGCCGGGGGTGCCACCCCGAGGTGGCCGGAGGGAGGATTTGGGGAACCCAGGCGGGTGCAGCATTCCCAACCCCATTCCCACCTTCCCTCTCATCCCGGAGGTGTCCAGCCAGCGCATCCCTTGGGAAAACAGCCCCGGGGACAGGGGGGATGCTCGGGGCTGCTGCCCAGGGGTGCAGACAAGCACTGGCACTTTGTGGCATTCCCGCTGCGTGCTCCGGGTGCTCCGTGGGCTCCCGGGGCCGAGGCTCCAGCCCTCCCCTCCCGGGGGGGTGTGGGGTGTGTTTTTGCAGCACATCCCCGTTCCTGTCGCTTCCTTCTCGCTGGTGTCTCTTGCATTGTACAGTCGCTGTGACCATTCGGAGAAGAACTAATCCTGTAAAATGCAAACTGAGTAACTTATAAATGTTTAAGGAATTTAAAAAAAAAAAAAAAAAAAAAAAAAAAAAGTCAGAGCAGCAGTTACTTCTAATTTTTTTTTTTCCCTGCATTTTTAGCAGATTGTATGGATTTTATATTAGCCTAGTAACTGTCAGGTTTTGATTGGTCAGACTAGTCCCAGAAATAAGGATCTCCAGCCCTTTTGTATCTTTTGTTACAAAATTTGGATAAAACTTTAATAAAAGACTTCAGTTTTTAAAAATCCATTGCAACGGAGCTTGTCTTGGCTGCCTCTGCCTTGGGAACAGCCAGGAATGCTCAGAGTGGGGGTTTTGGGGCAGCTTTGGGTTTCTCCTGGGAGCAGGGACTGGCTTTGGTGGGGGCTCTGCTGTGGGGTGGGGTCCCAGCACGGGGGGGCTGCAGGACCCCCATGGAGGGGGCCAGAGCCGGATCCAGGGTCAGGGACAGCTTGGGAAGGGTCTCCCTCCTGCCTTTGGGCTGGGCACCTGCCCCAGGGTGGGCTGGGGGCCAGGGCAGCTTCCTGGGGCTGGGGGCTGAGCTGTGCCCCTGCCCCTCTTCGGGGGCTCCGTGCTGGCTCTGATGAGCTGTCACTGGCCGGGCTCAGCAGCTCAGGGACACCTCAGGGTGTCACTCCCCCTGCTCAGGGGACCGGGCTGGACTGGGGAGGGCACGGTCCCAGCTCGGGGGGGCTGCAGGAAGGAGCTGGGGCAGCCCGGGGTGCGGCTCACCCTGTGCGGGGATGGCAG